>NW_016157442.1:81885-102221 GCF_001687245.7 Rhagoletis zephyria
AATTTTAGTCCGATTTCAATCATTTTCAACGTTTTGCTTTTATGTGGCAAGCACAGTAACCATACCGAGTTTCCAAAATTTGATCACAAACATATTTCTTGGTTAAGAATTTTGCAAGCATCAATTTTGAATAAATTAGCTTTAATATCTACTGATTTATCGAAGATTTAGTATTTCTCTAAATTACCGTTATATGGGATGTGGGCGTGGTTATTTTCCGATTTTAATTTTCGGCCATTTAGTATGTTGTGCGAAGGCCAACAACTGTGCCAAGCTTGGAAGGAATTGGTGCAGCGGTTACCAAGATATACATATGTAAGTGGGCGTGGCTACGCCCATTTTCCAAAAATTTATAATATTCTTATTTTTCGTCTAAAACTTATTGTAAATATCAATTTTGAGTGAATAATCTCCAGTAGTTACTAAAATATCGCAGTTTTCGTATTTTTGAAAATTACCGTTATATGGGAAGTGGGCGTGGTTACTGTCCGATTTCGCCCATTTTCAAAACCAACCTACCTTGGATAAGTGGAAACCTACATACCAACTTCCGTTGAAATACCTCAATTTTTGCTCGAGTTATCGTGTACACGGACGGACGGACAGACGGACGGACAGACAGTCATAGCTTAATCGACTTCTCTATTCATTCTGAGCATTTATGTATACATTTGTCTATATCTATCTCGATTCGTTTTGACTGTTACAAACAACGGCAAAATTAATATACCCTTGTGCTCAAGTGCGCTCGGGTATAAAAAATGTTGATGCATTGCTACATACAGTGAAACCCGCTTAAGTACCCCCCCGCTTAAGTACCTATCCCGCTTAAGTAACTAACATTATTGGACACCGTGAATTTTTTAATATAATCTGAAGAAAATCATTCTCTTAAGTACCTCCCCGCTTATTTACCCAACCCGCCTAAGTACCTCATTTTTTCGTGCCTCATGCAAGTGCTCTTTTAAAATTCCTTAAAATATTTACGTATTTTGAAATTCAGTAGCAGTGCTACACACTTTCGGTAAAAAAAATTTTAAAAATCAACGATAACTTTTAGCCACTTGAAACTAGCACATTATTACACTAACATAAAAAAAGTTTGAAACTATGATGAATTTTTTTAAGTTTTCTACAAAATCTTAAGCTTAGGTTTATATGGTATTTGTTAGGGAATGAACTGCATTTTAATTGATTGAAAAATCTTAAAAATTAATGAATAAACATAAGTGGCAAACAATATATAATATGAATTTGGTAAAAAATGATATGTCCAACTTTGACTTTTTAAACAATCTAATTCTTGTAAAAATAACATATCATTGCACTAAATATTTTTTTCTTTACTTGTTTGTGTGTTTAAATAATGCTACGATTTTGGTCTTAAACCATATATATCTCATTAAATGTTGTTATTCAAGTATTTATGTAAGTGAACAAGAAGATGAAACTACATCAGTAATTATGTTCGCTAAAGTACCCGCATCGAGGTACCTCAAAAAGCTGACATTTTTCGTGAGGTACTTAAGCGGGTTTTACTGTATACAACATTTCATCGCAGATGCACTTTCAACCAAAAACCACGTCACGTTGTTGGCCACAGACTTTGAGAGAGCTTATGATCGCATCGGTGGCCACATTGTCCTGGAACAGTTAAAGAACTGGAAAGTTGGTTCAAAACCATTTCACATCATAAAGTCTTTTATGTTCGGACGGTGCTTCAAAGTTAAGGTCAACGGTGTGTTATCTAAATCTTATCCACTAATGAACGGAATTCCACAAGGTTCGCCTTTATCGGTGGTTTTATTCATGATAGCATTCGAGCAGCTAAACAAAATAGTGTTTAGCAAAACCACTAACATAAGTATCTACGCGGACGATGCAGTATTTTACACGAAAAGCAAAGACATAGCAATTATTCAAAACGAGTTTTCCAAACTCCTAATTGATATAAAGCGATGGGGATTGAGATCTGGAACAACCCTAGCCTATCAAAAGTGTAAAATACTGCATATATGTCACAAACAAAACTGCAGTCCGTTAAACGTTAATGTATATAACACATCAATTTTAAGTGTAACAAGTAAGAAAGTCTAAGTTCGGGCGGAGCCGAACATTAAATACCCGGCGCAAGTATTAAATATATGTTTTTACACCCTTCTGAAACCTTCCGCTAGATGGTAAGCCGAGGTGTATCAATTTTGAGTAAATTAGCGTCCTTCAATTTCGAAATATTGAAGTTTCAAGCATTTCTTAAATTTACCGTTATACGAGAATCGGCCGTTATTTTAGTCCGATTTCAATAATTTTCTACGTTTTGCTTACACGTGGCAAGTACAATAACCATACCGAGTTTGGTACAAATTGGTAGAACGGTTACCGATATACTTATATGTGATCATAAGTGGGCGGTGCCACGCCCATTTTCCAAAATTTTACCATAAACGTATTTCTTGGTAAAGAATTGTTGCAAGCATCAATTTTGAATAAATTAGCTTCAATATTTACTGATTTATCGAAGATTTTGTATTTCTCTAAATTACCGTTATATGGGATGTGGGCGTGGTTATTGTCCGATTTTAAAAATTTTCGGCCATTTGGTATGTTGTGCGAAGGCCAACAACTGTGCCAAGTTTGGAAGAAATTGGTGCAGCGGTTACCAAGATATACACATGTAACCATAAGTGGGCGTGGCTACGCCCATTTTCCAAAAATTTATAATATTCTTATTTTTCGTCTAAAAATTATTGT
Organism: Rhagoletis zephyria; assembly: GCF_001687245.7. Classification (NCBI taxonomy): domain Eukaryota; kingdom Metazoa; phylum Arthropoda; class Insecta; order Diptera; family Tephritidae; genus Rhagoletis; species Rhagoletis zephyria. Next base: position 84,637 of record NW_016157442.1, read on the forward strand.
AAATATCAATTTTGAGTGAATTATCTTCAGTAGTTACTAAAATATCGCAGTTTTCGTATTTCTGGAAATTACCGTTATATGGGAAGTGGGCGTGGTTAAAGTCCGATTTCGCCCATTTTCAATACCAACCTACCTTGGATTAAGGGAAACCTACATACCAAATTTCGTTGAGATATCTCAATTTTTGCTCGAGTTATCGTGTACACGGACAGACGGACAGACGGACAGACGGACAGACGGACAGACGGACGGACAGACAGACATGGCTTAATCGATTTCTTTTTTCATCCTGATCATTTATGTATACATTTGTCTATATCTATCTCGATTCGTTTTGGCTGTTACAAACAACCGTTATGAGAACAAAATTAATATACCCTTCTGCACAAGTGCGCTCGGGTATAAAAAGCTTAAAAATTCTTGGTGTAACCTTTGATTTGAAATTTACGTTTAAGGAACATTGCCTAATTGTAAGAACAAATCTAGCTACCAGGCTCAATATTATTAAATATTTATCATCTAAGCATCTCTGCATTCACCCTAATACACCACTAGATGTAACACGAGAACTTTTCTTGTCAAAAATAGACCATGGCCTTGCAATTTATGGTTGGTGTGCCAATAGCCACCTAAGACTTCTTCATGCACCGTATCACACAGCTGTCCGTCGGAGTTTAAACGCCTTTCCAACGACACCTATAAAATGCATATTTGCTGAAGCTGGACTTCCAACCATCTCGGAAAGAAGGGATCTAATCTCATAAAAATTAATTGCAAAACTCCTGAATACCACAAACAAAACGCTTTTTGATACTTTCAAGCTTGCTTCCAGACAGAAACGTAAATTTTCAACGGTGCCAAACATGCGACGCTGTGTATCACTTTGCAAAGCTAAATATCCATATACCGTTGTTTTGTAAAAAAAATCAGCTGTAAGGCACCATGGCTTTTGCAGACAAACTCTTTTAACAGTAATTTGAAAGTGCATTCAAAAATCTAACTAAGGCTTTTTTTTTGGAAGAGTTGAACAGCCATGAGCTTGTAAACTGGACCCCAATATTCACTGACGGCTCAAAATCTGTTCAAAGCACCACGTTCGCTCTTGTTCATCATGAGGGTATACTCATTATTGCCAGGTGTGTGCCGTCACACTATTCTATTTTTACGGCTGAGGCAATCGCCATAAAGAAAGCGGTAGATTTCGCAACAAGAAACAAAGGGGGAAGTATGTGGTATGTACGGACAGCAAGTCTGTCATAGCAGCTATTAGGAATATTTACAACGACAACTGGGTTATTCAACAAATTAGAGATACTAGTGAACCCGCATAGCGTTAAGACGCCAAAATTGAGTTTAATATTTTATACCGATCGCAACGCTATTCACAAACCTTAATAAATATTGCATTTTGAATGAAGAGAGGTCTCAAACGGCGTCGGTTTTTCATTTCCTCAAAATTCAAACCACCGTGCACCGCTAAAAAAGGTCGTAATTTCAAAAAATAAAACCTTAATGCACATTTAGAATGACGGTGCTGATCTGATGACCTTCACATTAAAGATCTGATGATCATAACAAAAAAATTATTTATTTACAAAAATTAACTCAATCTAATTTTTTCGGTATATTATGGGTTTATTCGAAAGAACATATACTCCCATTAGTTATGGAACCCAACTTCATCATGTGACTGTCTTCGCAGTAGCGCATCCTGTTAACCCAGTTCTCCAAGACCTTGTTGATGGTTTCTGGCTCTATCGTAAGAAATGCCCGACATACGCCTTAAAGGTGAATCGTTAATAGATTGTTGTCATTATATCGGTCCTTCTTGGCATGGCACAAAAAAGTCTAAGGGCGTGAAATCGCGGCTCCGTGGGGGCCAATTGACTTCATCGAGACAACTGATAACACAATTACCGAACTTTGTCGCTCAAAATAAAAATCGAACAGATGGAAACCCTAACAAAAAATATTTTCAAACCAAAGTTTTATTAAAACTCTTTNGTCATTATATCGGTCCTTCTTGGCATGGCACAAAAAAGTCTAAGGGCGTGAAATCACGGCTCCGTGGGGGCCAATTGACTTCATCGAGACAACTGATAACACAATTACCGAACTTTGTCGCTCAAAATAAAAATCGAACAGATGGAAACCCTAACAAAAAATATTTTCAAACCAAAGTTTTATTAAAACTCTTTCTTTTTCCACTCATATTTTAGTATTTCATTGTGTAAAAGCTAAATAAATTAGGCTTTTCAAAGAGGTGACAACCTTCTGCGAAGCATATTCAAACTGAAATCTTTTAAAGCTCTTTCGTCTGGCAACTCTCCTAAACAGTTCAGATATAAATCCTTCTCAAACCCATGAACGATTAAATCACCTCTTTTAGTAATTTATTCAACTTAAGTCATTTAAATTTTAAACAGCTGGCAACTCTCTTCAAACCATCAAACAAAATTTTGATGTTTAAACTGAAGATTTCTTAGCATTCTTTCGTTTAACACCCATATTTTAATACTGCATAGAACTAAATTCGGGTTTTAAAGCAGGTGGCAACCCTTTTCAAAATATTTTCAAATTACTACCTTTTTAAACTCCTTTGGTCTGGACATTTTGTAAATTACCTATGTAATTTCCCTGTTTAAAATTTAATTTGATTTTTTAAACAGGGGCAATACTCTCACAGTTAAGTAGCAAAGATTTAAATAACCATTTCGACTGATACCTATGGCAACATCACTTCAAAAAGTAAAACCTCATTGCACATCTCCAACCAAGCCTTTTAATTTGACACCTCATTTTTGAAAATCGAGCGAAGGATGGGGATGTGATGGTATTGATTTATAAATAATCTCAACTTGATTTTTTAAAAGGTGGCCATTCTTTCCGGAAAAGTAAAAGCCTACTGCACATCTACATATCAAGCCCTTTAATTTGATACCTCACTTTTGAAATTCAAACGAATGGTTCAGATCTGACGACCAGGACAAAAAGTCCTTTAGCGTATTATATATATAGATATAGTTCAATTCGACTTTTTAAAGAGGTGGCAGCCCTTTTGAAAAGTAGTTTCGCGCTAAGATATTCTTGAATATTCTTCGTCTAACATTGCGATACATATTTTAATCAACTGATGAATTGTTGTGAATTGAACGACACTTTGCAATACACATGCTCATATTCTTAGATTACCTATCCACTTAGTACGTCTAAATGCAACCATGTATTTGAATTCTCTTTCTGTACTATTTTCTTTATATTCATATACTATGTGTAATTGTGTTTTACATTTGCTTCTTAATAAAGTATTGAGAACAACAGGTTATGGGCGGCCTTACACGTGCGCTTAAAGAAAATAAAAAATATTCTTACTGACGCAAAATGCAAAATCCGGGCTCTGGAGCTTTTTCAATAGAACGACTACGTGGTCGAGAAAACTTTGATGTCTGGAAGAGGCAAGCAGAGTCCTGCCTTGTCATCAAAGGTTTATGGTATGTAGTAGAAAAAGGACCCACTAGCGACAAAGATTCTGCAAACGACGAGCGAGCGCTAGCAGAGATCACGCTTATGGTTGACCCAAGCCACTATAGTCATATCGCCGACAAACGCAAAGGAAGCGTGGAATGCACTAATCAAAGCCTATGAAGACACTGGGTTGACCAGAAAGGTGGCATTATTGAAGCAATTAATTAACATTAAGCTAAAAGATCACACTACTGTAAAAGAGTAAATTAACGATTTGGTAATGACCGCTATTAAGGTTAATACGGCTGGATTAAAAGTAGATGATGAATTGGTGGCTTCCCTTATGTTAGCAGGGCTCCCAGAAGAGTACAAGCCGATGGTTATGGCGGTGGAAAACTCAAAAGAAAAACTAACCGTTGACATGGTTAAAAATCTAATTTTGCAAGATGCTAAGTTCGACACTAGCAGTGATCGCGAAGCTGCTCTGTACACTAACAAATACTGTAATAAAAAAGCCTTTAAGTGTCATACCTGCAAAGGCGTAGGACACTTCGCCAGAAATTGCCCGAATATGAACATGGACAAAAAAAGCAACAATAAACTACAACGAAGCTCCAAAAAATCAGGTGACTCTGTCTTATTCGCGAAAAGAGAAAATATTGATCCCTCTAAAACTCAAGAAATGTGTGCGAAGGCCATAGAAAACGAAATACAGCAAAATTTTGAAAACTGGTACATCGATTCTGGAGCGACTTGCCATATGACAAACAACAAAAATGTATTGTACGATACACATGACATAGAAAACAAAACGGTAATTGCAGCCAATTAAAATAAAATGAGTGTGCAGTGCACTGGAAAAACTGATTTAATCTTACTCGGCGAGCAAAGAAATAGAAACGCAACGGTACACAATGTCGATTACGTACCTGAGCTATGCGCAAATCTTTCATCCGTGCGTGACAAAAAGTGGAAAAAAGTTTGTGTTTTCGGGAGACAAATGCAAGATATATGACGTAAATAAGCAGCTAATGGCAACTGCTATTGTTGAAAGCTATTTATACAAGCTGCAGTGTGAAACAAAATTGCACAAATCTCTACTAATAAAAACCAATTTTGAATTGTGGCATCGGAGAATGGGCCATGTGTGTAGCAAAGATTTAGAGAGTGTAAACAAATTCGCAGCGGATATTGAAATAAGCAAAAATGCTGATGTTAAGTTTAAAATAACTCACCAACGTTGAAACTGCTGAGTGTTGCGATGCTTTGAAAAAGAAACTGCTCCTGCTGCGATTCCTGCGNCGTGGCCGCTTGTCACATAAATCTTCAATTATCAAAAAAGATTTATTACACGCGCAACTACTTTCGCTTGTAAGATTAATAAAAGACTTTTTTTATTTATTCTGCACAACCGCAGCTATCAAATGCGTATATCGAATTGAATTAACATTCGTTTTTTCACTCGGTTTTAGGTACCTGTGGATCGTATGTTCCAACAGGGCTACCAACATTACGACGGCGCTGAATAAGGCTGCCGTATTGTTAGCGGTGCCATTACATCACCCTCCTTGAGAAAAGATTTTTGCCAGGTGATCAGGCTTGCAAGAATCGTTCGATTCAAGGGCAAAATTGATAGGGAGGAACGAGATATTTATTAATAATATTGTAAATATGTTTCCTTCCCCTTTTAACTCGTTCGTCCATATCAACTTTCGGCTGTAATAAAGAGTTCAAAACGTATGTTAAATAATTGACAACATTATTATATCTACTTAGCTAATTGCGTTAATTTACAATATCAATTTTATATTAAAGAATATACATAAGTATGAGTTAAATAAAAGTATTTTTTTGTTTTTTTTTTTTTTTTGATTTGCTAATTGTATAAAATATATGAATTTGTTAATTTGTAAGTATGAATTTACATAACTATTTGTATAAAAATTAATACATACTTTTTTGTTTGCCTAATTTGATTTTTCCTTTTTTTTGACTATTGTGTTAAATTAATGATATATAAAAATACTTATGTGTACGGTTTATTAAGCCAAAATTTGAAGGTATACATACATCTAAATATACTTTATTTTTGAGTATTATTCATTCCAAATGAAAATTTTTGTCTTCAAACAGATTTACATGATAATTCATGAGTTACTTCGCATTGTTGTACACATGTACATATTTTAACTAATTATTCAGAGTAATTCTAACAATAATAATAGTTTGTATATATCTTGTGTGACGTGACTGATTCATTTTGGGTCAAAATTGAATGTTACTTGTATATTTTAAATAAATTCATTAAATATAGATTGTGACTTTTTGAATGCGGTTTTTGTGAACCGTTTTTAATTTATTTTTGGTTTTGTCGAAAACCGTAACATTTGCACCATCTACTTTCTGTATAACATAAGGACTTAGATAAATATTGCTATGTTTATCTCTAGGCTCCTTTTGTATTAAAACCGTATCTTTTTCTTCAATTAGTACCGGACGTGCATTTATATCAAATGACTCCTTCGATTGGATTTTATGTTTTGTTACGATTTCTTTAGCGAGTGCATGAGATCTTTGCAAACGATACTTTACTTCTTTTGCATAATTGTCAACGTTGTAAATTGGATAAATTTTAACTTTTTGTACTTCGTTTGGTAAAACAGCGTTTTTACCAAAAATCAGTTCAAATGGAGTAAATTTATTATCAAAAACTGTGTTTGAGGTTGTGTTATGCAAAAAAGTAAAATATTTTAAATATGTATCCCAGTCGGAATATGATTCGTTTAAAAATGCTCGTAAGTACTCATTAAATACTCTGTGATTTCGTTCTATTGTACCTACAGTTTCGTGATGGTGTGCTGTCGAAAAGTCATGTTTAATTTTTAAAAGTTTGGTTAATTCAGCAAATAGTTCGTTTTTATATTTAGTCCCTAAATCAGATTTTATAGAGTGCATAATGCCATATACTAAAATGAAACTTTCAAAAATTGCTGATGCAACCGTTTTAGCACTTTTATCTGGTATTGGAACAGTAACTAAATATTTTGAGAGATCGCAAATAATGGTAACTGCGAACTTATTACCATATTTCGATTCTGGTAAGGGTCCTATTGTATCGATAACAACAATATCAAACGGTTTATTCGGCGTTGGGGTTAGTACAAGTTTTTCTTTAACTTTCGGTTTTACTTTATTTAAAAGACATTTTTGACAATTTTTAACATATTTTGCGACATCACGGGTCATATTTTTCCAGTAATATTTTGTTCTGAGTTTCGCATAAAGTTTTTTCATGCCACAGTGACCTCCTGATATTGGGTCGTCGTGATAAATGGTCATTAGTTTCAGTTTTTTGTCATTTTCAGTCAGTCTCGACTGGATCTATTAAAATGATTTGTAATGTTTTTAAAATTATATTTCAGCGATTTTTTAAGCTAGCAATTGTGAAATGACGGAAAATTCATCGTCTTTTGGCCATTCAATCTCCTTAATTCTGTGTTTGCTGGCTTCAATTTCAAGCCTCGAAAGTAAATTATCGAAATTCATTATTTCGTTAGCAAAGACATAATTAAGTAACTCGAGTTTTTTNAAATGACGGAAAATTCATCGTCTTTTGGCCATTCAATCTCCTTAATTCTGTGTTTGCTGGCTTCAATTTCAAGCCTCGAAAGTAAATTATCGAAATTGATTATTTCGTTAGCATAGACATAATTAAGTAACTCGAGTTTTTTATGTTTAATATGTGCACAAATTCGTACATTTTTGATTTTATTATCTTTATCATAAGTAATGACTGATCTAATACGCGGTATCATAAACATTTAATGTCTCCTGGTTTTCATTTTCGTTATTATCTGTATTTTGTGTCATTTCATTTTCCTTATTTCGTCTATCGTTATACGTGAGAGTGCGTCTGCGCCAACATTTAATTTTCCTTTAATGTATTCAATAGTAAAATTGTATTCCGCTAGTTCTTACCTTATTCTTAAAAGTTTTGAAGAGGGGTATTTCATATTGAACAGGTATACTAATGGTCTGTGGTCTGATTTTACTAAAAAATGCGTTCCATAAAGGTATGGTCGAAATTGTTTAATGGCAAAGTAGATTGCTAAAAGTTCTAATTCAATTATTGGTTTTTTTCTGTTCTGCATTGTTAAATGCTTTCGAAGCAAAATATATTGGTAAATCGCAACCTTGCTGTTCTTGGCTAAGTATAGCGCCACACCCTGTTTTTGAAGCATCAACTGTAATAATAAATTGCTTTGTAAAGTCTGGATATTGTAGCAGTTTCGGTGACATTAAGGCTGATCGCATCGCTTGAAAAGATTCATCGCATTTCTCATCCCAAACGAATTCTACTCTTTTCCTACTTAATTTGTTCAAAGGTGCTGCCAGAGTTGCAAAATTGGGGATAAACCTTCGGTAATAATTTGCAAATGCGACAAAACGTCGTACCGCATCTTTGTCAGTAGGTTTAGTATACTTTTTAATTGCAACTATTTTTGAATTGTCTGGCAGCAGACCTTTTGCTGAGCATTTGTGCCCTAAAAACGTTACTTCAGGCCTGAGAAAATTACATTTTTTTGGGTTTAATTTTAAGTTGAAACTTCGACAAGTTTCGAAAACTTTCGCTAAATTTTTAATGTGATGTGCTTCGCTGCAGCCTATAACAATTATGTCATCTACATATAAAAATGCTTCGTTGGGTGGAATACCAGAAAAAGCTATACTCATCATTCGCGAGAATGAGATGGGTGCTATACTTAAACCGAATGGTAATACTTTCCATCGATATGCTCCACGGTCTGTGCTAAAAGAAGTTATATCACGTGAATCCTCATGTAAGGGGATTTGGTGGAATCCAGAAAAAAGATCTAAAGTGGAAAAATATTTGGCTCTGCCAAGATTGTCTAAAATATCGTCAACTCGTGCGAGAGGGAATTTATCCGCAATAAGCTTTTTATTGACTGCGCGGAAATCAACGCACATACAATATGCTTTTTGACCATTAGTGGATTTTTTAGGAACCAAAATTAGGGGACTATTGTAATTTGAATAACTTCCTTCAATTAAATCGTTATCAAGTAATGTGTTAACTTGGCGAGTTATCTCTTCACGTTGGGAATATGGTAGACGATAGTTGTTTACATATACCGGGTTAGTGTCAGTCAGCCTAAGTTTCTGTTCATAAAAATTGTTTAGTGTCATTTTGTCATTGTCAAGAGCGAAAATGTCTGCATATTTGATGCAAAGGTCAAGTTGCTGTTAGTTCCTGTGGAGATCTGGTTTTTCAAAACATTTGTTAATTCGTTCGTTCGTGAGTCTTCTGTCTTGGTTTTATTAATTGAGTAAACGTGATAGTCAGAAAGTTTTCCGGTCCGAATATTTACATTCTTTACATGTTTTACGTCATCTGTGGTATTTATGATTTTAATAATTGGGTTACTGCTATTAACCATGCATCTTGCTGTGAATACACCATGTTCAACTTCCTGCGATTCTACAAAAAGTGGATCCGGCGAATTGCCAAAATTGAAAATTCTATAAACTTCGCATCTGGGTGGTATGATACAAGTGTCGCTTTCGGTTCCGTGTAGGATTGGTATCGCGACTTTTTCATTGCCGACCCAGAAGTATATACGATTGCTTGCATAGCTAGTAACGCATTTGTTACTTTTCAGAAAATCTTTACCCAGTATACCATCAGATGGTATGTTAAAATCGTCGTTTACTACATGTAAAGTATGTTTAATGTAAAAATCAGTAAAAGTCAAGTTTACGGTAATCTTACCTAAAGTGGAAACAGTATTAGAAGTGACACCGGTAATGTTAATTATATCGTTTGTATTTATAGGAAAATGTTTATCAATGCTAGAGTTTTTTATTAGAGAAATGTCGGCTTGCGTGTCGACTAAAAACGTACAAAATTTGTTTGACCCATTAATTTTCAATTCGATAAAGTCAGAGTAATTCAAACTTAAGCAATAAATGCCCTTTGTAGAAAAAGAGTCATCTAATTGTCCAATTCTTCCGCCCTCAGTGTTCGCTCCTGAGGGGCGTCGGCGTTTAAAGCGCGCACATTAGCATTATTGCGTGAATTTGGACGTCTACTACTATTATTGTTGCTGTTATTATTTCGATTATTGTTGCCTGATGACCGATTATTATTGTTGAAATTGTTACCGTTATACTTTGAACCGAAATTGTTGTACCTACTGTTATTACCGTTATTATTGTACCTATTGAAATTAGAGTTATTCTGTCTGAGATTGTTATTGTTGTAGCGATTGAAGTTTTGATCGAAACGCTAACACTTGACGCTCTTTAACTTGATTATTTTGTTCGACTATCGTTTTTGCCACTACGTCTTTTGAATCACTGAAGGTAGTTGACATAAAATTGATTTGACCAAATCCTAACGAGTATTAAGTCTACAAACGTTAACTGTTTGCTCGACAGCCATTTCATGGGCCTTAGATTGTGTCATACCTTCAATGATCAAAGAACGCTCTAATGTATCCGAAAGCTCCTCGACACGCTTAGCAAATTCCGTATAATTGTTGTTTATGACATGTAAAGATGCAATTTTCCCAGCTACAACTTTCGAGTTGTCTGACTTTATTCTATTTCTCAACGCATCTTTGATTTGACGGACTGAATTAACTTCGGTTGGTATTGCTTCACGTACCTTGCCTTCGAGCTTCGATTTAAAAAATGATATAAAAGTTTTATTTAAATTTTCGTCTGCAAAATCTTAAATTAAATAATTTTCCCTAATGATTGAGGCACAAAGACTAATAAAGGATTTCTTCTGTTCAGGGGTAGCCATGTCTAAAAATTCTTGAAAAATTGTCGAAATATTTGGTGAACTGGTAGCTGTTGACGGCTCGTCGGATACTGTTAGCAGATCTTTAAAGGATGGAAGTAAGTACTTCACTGAATTGTGCCGAAGCTTCTTGGCGTCACTAAATTCTTCTTCTGACTCAGAGTCAGCTAAGTCTGATTGGCAAATTAGTGATAAGCTATCAGGTGGAATCCAAACGCGACAATTCAGTTTGGTAAAGCACTTCGCTAACTGTTCCTTACAACGGGCTAATTTAATTTGGACTTCATTGCGATTACAGGTATGGGCCGAACTATTACCAATAACTAGTAATAAAATATTATTGTAAGCTGTGATAAGCGAATATTTGTATTCGTTTAATTTTTTCGCATTCGTAGACAACGGTCTATTTTGCAAAATGCGTTTCGTAATCTTATCAAAATCTGCTTTATATACTTTAAATTGTTTATCGAATTCGCTCATAACCGGCTAATCTCAAAGAAGTGGAAACTCAACATTTACAAAAACAAGCTATCGTTCACCCTGTATAAAAAAATTGAAAAAGAAATCGAATTATAAAAAATACTTATGTTTTTCTTCAGTAGGTCATCGGCTGAAAAATCGCATGCAACAAGGGGTTTTCATGCAGTTGGAATATCGGGGAATTTCATGCAGCACACATGCAAAGCAAAAGATTTCAAGTTGTTTGCTAAAATTTTTTTTGTATTTAAAGAAGTTTTAAATTTTGATATATATATAGGGGTGTACATCGGTATATGACTCTGAGTTTCAAGGTAGTTTTTTTTTAGTGTTTTAAAATGGATTTATGAGATTATACCGCGAACTTATAACTAGTAATGGAAAATTTTGAGTAATAGTACGTACTTAGTAATTTCAAAAAGTCACTTAAATTTAATAGTTAATGTTCAACGAATAATAAAAAAATTTTATGTATGCAAGTAACCGTAGTGGGAATTAGAAAATTGTTTAATCCGCACTGGAATCGCAAGAAAAGCGTATATTAATATTTTTGAAAAATTTATGAAAAATGTGAAAAATTGTGATCACTTATATAATACTCAAAATTAAACGAACAAAAAAAATCATTGAATCACTCACGTCAACTTACATTACTTGGCAATTATTTTGAAAAATTTGATTGGCTCACTTAAATTCTAATATGAAAAAGAAGGTTGGATCACTTATATGGCTAATATCAAAGGTTTAATCACTTACATCTATTTTAAAAAAAGTTAAATCGCTTATACATATATCTAGTATGGAAAAGTTTAATCGCTTATTTATCTAATGTGAAAAAGGTTTAAATTCAAAAGCTCGTATGTACCATTTGTACTATCATTGCGATTTTTTTTTTTTTTTTTTTTAAATCATAAGTATTGAGAAAAGTTCGCGTTTCCGCGGTTGTATTTTAAATTTAACTTTGATTCTGTTTTGAATATTTTAGAAAAGTTCTCTTCGTTTTTTTCTCTTTTACTATTTAAAAAAAAGATTCCAAACACGCACTAGTGTGCATACTAATGTATGTATATTAAGAAATGTAAATATGTTTATAAAGAAATGTAAGTATGTATATAAGAAAAATGTAGGTAGATAAACTTATATTACTCAGCCTTACTCCTTGACTGGTACTGTACCCATCTGTCTGCTCTTCCGCCGTTATCCCCCGTTGGTTATTGTACTGCTATGCTGCGGCAATTACACGAAAAAAGTACCTCGATAAAAAGTGCTTTCTAGCTTAATTTGGGGTCGCTGAAAACGAAAATGACACTCATTTATTTTTCTCAAGAAGCGTTTTTGCGATTTTGGCAAAAACCCTATTTTCGTGTCTTATTCCAGTTTTTCACCGAAATCTCCGAGGAAGTTAATGTTATGAAGCAATGATGAACATTTTTAGAAACGTACAGACCTCTTCTTTACAGCAATATGTCATTATTAGTAATCTAGTGATTATAACTTCCACAGCAGCCGTTCAAAGTTAAAAAAATGGTAATTTTTTGAGCTTTTTTGGAAATGAATGAGGTTTATTGAATTTTTTTTCATAAGATACAAATTTTTAATGCAGATATATATGATAACAATTTGAAGACAATTCTGTCACATACAATTTAAGCTAAATATTGCTTCGATCGAAGAATGAAATGCAGAAGTTATGACGCATTTTTTAACATTTTCACACTTCAGGTCGAAAATATGATTTTTCTGTCAAACNATTTTTTTTCATAAGATACAAATTTTTAATGCAGATATATATGATAACAATTNGAACATTTTTAGAAACGTACAGACCTCTTCTTTACAGCAATATGTCATTATTAGTAATCTAGTGATTATAACTTCCACAGCAGCCGTTCAAAGTTAAAAAAATGGTAATTTTTTGAGCTTTTTTGGAAATGAATGAGGTTTATTGAATTTTTTTTCATAAGATACAAATTTTTAATGCAGATATATATGATAACAATTTGAAGACAATTCTGTCACATACAATTTAAGCTAAATATTGCTTCGATCGAAGAATGAAATGCAGAAGTTATGACGCATTTTTTAACATTTTCACACTTCAGGTCGAAAATATGATTTTTCTGTCAAACTTCTTCCTTTGTGTTCCATTCTGTCTTCTCGAGCATCGTTCAAATTATGCATCATCAAACAATTTTCTGATTTGTGGCCCGACAAATATACCTGCTTTGATTTTTTCTGTCGACAGTTTAGGAAACACCGTCTTCAAATATTTCAAGGCTTTATTTTCCGGATTTTTTGCTAAAGCTTTGACAAAATTTTTCATTAGCCCGAGTTTTATGTGCAATGGTGGAAAAATAACGCTGTTTTTTTCAACTAGTGCTGTTTTAAGAACGTTGCTCTTTCCTACGGCATGATCATTACGCTTTGGCCACTCGCGTTGAGTAAAATGCTTTTCATCTGCTCTGCTATCCCAGAGACACAAGAAAGAGCTGTATTTCGTATAGCCACCCTGTAGACCAGTGAGTATAGCGACGACCTTCAAGTCACAACATAACTTCCAGTTGTAAGAACTGTAGTCAATCAGTTTAAGTAACTCTTTCATTGTCTCGTATGTTTCTTTCACGTTTGTGGAATGGCCAATGGGAATGGAAGGTTTCTTATTACCTTTATGAAGTAAAACGGCTTTCACACTATATTTTCTACCATCAATAAATATACGCCATTCGTCCGAGTTACGATTTTCTCCAAATGCGGCAAACAACGCGTTAACATTATTGCAGTAGCAAAAGTCATCTGTTTTTGAGAAATATTGTTCGAATTGTTTGCTACGATTTCTGAAATAAGTTACTTTTGTCTCTGATTCCAAATACCCACGTTCTTGTAAGCGTGATGCGAGTAATTCACATTTTTCTTTTGATAAGTTCAAATCACGACGCATATCATTTAGGGCCAATTCATTCATCAGGTTCGGTTTTTGACTCGCTGATCCTGAATAAACGCTGGGATTTGAATCCGAAAATACATTTCTTTGCGAACTAATTTCTTCTTCTTTCAGTGCTGGTGGTTCGCGTTTTGGGTACACAGAAGAATGTGGTGCAGTTGTTGTCACTGATAATACATTTATATATTTCCTCCTTGGATTTTGGTTAGGCAGAAGCAGCAATCCGTCACATGATCAATCGGGTTTCTCCATTCGCACGGCTTTCCGAAAGATAAATACTTCTTTTTGCCTTTGCTGGATGCGCTTAATCGTAAAAAAGTTGTGGCACATACAGAGTTTGGAGTCCAATGTTTATCCGGATCCTTGGCTTGAATTCCAAAATATTGTTCATAAGCAGTTAAAACGTTTGTGGTTATTTTTTTCCGAGCACTTTGTTTGAATATGTACAAACCACAAATAAAGCAAAACTTATCCGGTGAGTGATTGCACATTTTGGGCTTTTTCCTTAGAGCAAAAACGTCATTCTAAAATACGAGAGAACACAAAAGGAACAATTGTCCAACAAAAGTACGAAACGAAATCCGATGACGTTTGTCAACTACCTAACGGGTAGGAAAATATAGCGGAAGTTCAATGTCGCTCAAGCAGTAACGCATTTTATCGACTGGAGATATTTCTGTTCCCCCGTACAACGTTTACTTTGATTTTGCATATAAATTAACACAAAATAGACTTTTTTTGTGTTTTTTACCATTTTGGTAACATTCCGTGGATATGGATTCAACCCCAGCCCTGCTTCATAATTTATTTCTGAGTAGGTGTAAAAAAGGGAAATTTGAATGTCAGAAGCTGAATATGCATCATTTTATAAAATACGTTATAATTTCAACATTTTTCGTCCGATTTAGACAATATCTTTAGCTTGACTTGTTTNTAAAATACGTTATAACTTCAACATTTTTCGTCCGATTTAGACAATATCTTTAGCTTGACTTGTTTGCTATAAAATTATTTTGAACTAAAAATTTCATGTATCGGACAAAATTTTTTAATCAATAGTAAAACGTCGATAAATTTCAATAATTTCCAAAAAAAAGCTCAAAAAATTACCTTTTTTTAACTTTGAACGGCTGCTGTGGAAGTAATAATCACTAGATTACTAATAACGACATATTGCTGTAAAGAGGAGGTTTGTACATTTCTAAAAATGTATATCATTGCTTCATAACATCAACTTCCTTGGAGATTTCGGTGAAAAACTGAAATAAGACACGAAAAACACGTTTTTTGGGGAAATCGCGGAAATGCTTCTTGAGAAAAATAAATGAGTGCCATTTTCGTTTTCAGCGACCCCATATTGTGCTAGAAATCACTTTTTTATCGAGCTACTCGTTCGAAACTGAAAATTTGTAAACTAGTGTTATTCATTCAAAATTGATATTTCCAATAGCGTAGCCACGGCCACTTATGATTACATGCGTATATCTTGGTAATTGCCCCACCGATTCCTCCCAAACTTGGTACAACATACCAAACGGCTGAAAATTTTTTAAACCGGACAATAACCACGCCCACATCCAATATAACGGTAGTTTAGAGAAATACGAAATCTTCGATAAATCAGTACATACAGAAGCTAATTTACTCAAAATTGATGTTTACAATAATTCTTCACCGCCCACCTATGATCAGGTATGTATATCTCTGTAACCGTTCGATCAATTTGCATCAAACTTGGTACGATTATTTCGCTTACCACATAAAAGCAAAACGTTAAAAACTATTGAAATCGGACTAAAATTACTCCCACTTTTCATATAACGGAAAATTTCAGAAATTCTTGAAACTTCGATATTCCAAAATTTAAGGTCGCTAATTTACTCAAATAAGTGCTTAGTTAAATCATTGTTAACTTAACCACCAACAAGAGCTTAACTATGAATTTATATTCAGAGTCACATAGTTAACTATGGAAATTCGTATCGCCTGAAAATATACAAATTCTAAAAATCAATACTTTTCTATTCATATTTGAAATTCGTTCCAAAAAACAAAAAACAAAATAATTTCACAAGAGTTTAACTATGGGGGCATGCTGGTTTAAACTGTTGTTAACTGAGCGTTGTAAATATGAAAATCAATAGTTAAACTGTTATCAGTGTTTAACTACGCACTGCGAATTTGGCCCTAGTACAATATTTAATACTTGTGCCGGGTATTTAATGTTCGGCTCCACCCGAACTTAGACTTTTAACTTTTTTTCAAAATGTTTTAATCGTTAGACGATTATTTAAGTGAAATAATGTCAGTCATAGTTCTAACTCTGCACTACATATATGTATATATATATTATTTAGTAGTTTGGTTAAGTACACTGAGAAAAGAGTTTAGTTACAACAACTAAATATGTTTTTCTCAACACGGGATTTGTTTACAGGTACACGATTTGTTTACAGTTACAGTTTGTTTATTTTGAAAATTATTTTTTTTTTTTATTTATCTACTGGCAAAAATTCCCCGATCCAAAAATTTTGCGCCCTAAAAGATTTTTTTTTGATAATTATAACATGTGTTATGACTAACGTGACCAACTATTTCATATCTCAAAGAAGTACAGCTTAGGTTGGGATAAGTTAACGCCGCGAGCCGATTACGGAATTTCGAATGCGGCTAATTTCGATCTCTGAGAGCCAAAATGCTTTCAACATAGCCTCGCGATGATTGGGCAGTCTAAAAGAAAGTGTGGAGATGATTCCATTTCAGCTGATACAAAAGAATGAGTTGAAATTTCTAGTCTCACCGCATAAATACCAATCGCGCAATAGCCTGTCAGAACCCCCATCACTAGCCCTTGAGAGGTAACGTGTTTCATTCCCACGACAGCCGGTTCTACGTACCGGAATGACTCGGGTTTTACCCGACCAAGGGCTGTTGTTTCGGCGATCTAGCCCCGTTTAGGTCGGCGAAGTATCTCAGAAGTTGTTCGTCCATAGGGCTACATTCACTACGAATTCTTCTACTCAGGGCTGGCATCGAGTCAAACCCAGGGCCAGAAATCTACACCTGCTGTGTATGCCGGAGACGACTACATCACAACTCCACCCCAGTCAAGTGTAATGCCTGCGAGGGGTGGAGTCACCTTAGAGTCTGCTCAGGACTACGGACACATCGACAGTGGACCACGTCGTACGTGGCCCCCCGTTGCTCAAACAGAGCAGCCTCCACGGCTAACCTCTGTCCACCCGAGCAGACTCACACAGTCACCACAACACAACAACATAATAACACCACAGACCATACCATAGCCACGACAGACCACATAGCACACACAACCGCACCACCACCCACACGCCGCCGCCAACAACTCCTGGTTCCCCCTACAATCTGCACGGTATGTCAGACCCGGATATTCCGTAATGTGACATCAGGCAAGTGCAACACCTGCCTTGGCTGGTGCCACTCTAGGGCATGCTCAGGTCTGCGTACCACGAGAGATTGGACTGGGAACTTCGAGGGCCCGTGTTGCGCTGCTCGGTCGCAGACCTCAACTGCGACGCCTCCCGCCACCACCACAGGGCGGCAACCATCACAGCAGCGCACACAGCCAACGGCGGTAAGAACACACACATCCCTTACACCCCACATCACGACACGTCTCCCGAACCACATGAAGCTCCTTCAATTTAACTGCAACGGGCTACAGAGCAAGATTGAGGAGATAACCGTCTTCGTGTGTCGGCATGGTATATTGATAGCTGCGGTCTAAGAGACGAAGTTGCACAGCAATTCAACCTTGTTGAATTGCGCCGGGTACAACGTGCACCGTCGAGATCGCGAGCGAGATAATGGTGGTGGCTTAGCGTTCATCACGCACCA
>NW_016157442.1:104219-118539 GCF_001687245.7 Rhagoletis zephyria
GTCTTCACCGACCTTTTTTTGCAATAACCATATTCAGCTCTTGAAAGACAGTCACGAGGAATCGCGTTTCTTATGTCTATCAGTCTCTCTAGCGTTTTTAGCAAAATCGTGTTTAGCAAAAGCGAAGAGACTGGTAGGCCTAAAATCCACAGGGGAAACGTGAGAGCCTTTTCCGGCCTTCGGGATGAACGCAACACTGACCACCCTCCAAGCCTTTGGGATGTACCCGGTCCTCACGCAGTTCGCATAAATAGGATCCAACCAATTGCACGACACCCTTAGAGCCTTTTGCAGCTGCGCAGGTATGATGCCATCGGTCCCCGGCGACTTTAATGGTTTGAACGAATTTATCGCCCAGGCCATGTGATGATCGTCCAAAAGATCGGAGAAGAACTGGACCTGGGGGGAGGTTCTGTAACCAGTTAGCGACAATTTTCGAATCGCTATCGCACTTTTTGACGCAAAAACATTTATATAATACGTCAAAAAGTGCGATAGCGATCCGAAAATTATAACTAACTGGTTACAGAATCCCCCTCCTGAAGTACAAAATATCGCAAAGAAGTACATTTGACTGTACTTCGAAGTACGAAGTACAAGAGCAAAAAAAGAAGTACTGTACTTCCGAAAGAAGTACGGTTGGTCACATTAGTTATGACTAATTCCGCTAGCGAAATGGTTACGCTAGCGGACATAGGGTTAACGGGATAACGCCATTGGTTAGAAATTATTGGATTCGGTAAATAATTGGGAAAAAATTTGTGAAAAATTATCTTATCGTATTTTTCATATCAAAATAAATTTTCGTGAAAATTTTGTTTATTTTGAAATTTTTTTAATTTAGCTACTGGAAAGTATTCCGCGAGCCAAAATTTTTGGGCTCTAAAATATTTTTTTTTTTTTTATAATTATAAGATGTTTTATAACCAGGGAAGGGATTTTTAGGACCTAAAAACTTGTAAAGAAGGCAAAATAAAATAACGAAGTAGGCTGGAAAAAGCAAAAAAAGCACTAAAAAAGACAAATACCTTATTTTAGAAATGTATATTTTATAAGTAAAAAGAGAAAAACTGAACTACACCTTTTCCAAGAGTACTTCAGAAAGCATAAAATGTACTTCAGAAATCGTCAAATGTACTTCAGAATAGTCAGTTCATTTTTTTATTTATCTACAGGAAGGTATTTCCGGAGCCAAAAATTTTGCTCTCTAAAAGATTTTTTAACTATAACATGTGCTATGACAAATTCCGCTAGCGAAATGGTTACGCTAGCGGACATAGGATTAACGGGATAACGGCATTGGTTAGAAATTTTTGTATTTGTTAATTAATTAGCAAAAAATTTTTTAAAAATTATCCGATTATTTTTTTTTTTAATTCCGCTGCATTTGCCCCGCTAGTGAAATGGACCCCTTTTAACTCCTGATCTATCTATTGGGTTGTAAAATGATAAATGTTTAATACAGCCATGCACGTTCCCAACTCGCATTCGTGTTTTTAATTTTTTTCTGTAGTCCCGCAAATACCGCGTATCCCGCATGTGCAATCTCTCATTTCTGATCACGAAAAAATGGCGCGGGATACCGCGTCAAAAGTATTTTCAAGCTTAATCCTTGTTAACTCTCATTCGCCTGACATCGTGATACATATTTCAATTAACTGATGAATTAAGTGGAATTTGATTTTTAAAACATGTGGCACCGCCGCTAAGTACAGTTCAGAAATAAAAGTTTTTCAAAAAAAAAGTATACCCTTATTTTTTATTTTGAAATCAAAAAAATTTAGAGGTCGCGCAAAGCGCTCAAAATTTTCCATGTATTTTTATATGGGAAAAATAAATTTTTCCGTAGAAATGGTAGAATTCTTGAAAGTCAATATTTTTCGATCGGAAAAGTCTGGTTCTCTTCGAGCTCTCTGATAAACAAAAAACTTTCAGGTAAAAGTGTCACCGTTTTTGAAATATTTAAATTTTTTTTAATAAAAAAAAAATCGTGCCTTTCATGTATTTTCTTTAACTGCATCTATAAACCAGGCTATACTTAGTAAATTGTTTATGTAAAATACTTCCAGATAGTTGCTTCTCCATACTTAAATGCAATGTAGTTAAAATATATTAAGGAACCATCATAAATTTAGGGCTATTTTGGGATTTTTAACTTTTTGATATTTTCTTCCCCAACTTTGATTATCTCTGGTGAAAAAAAAAAAACTGTAGATGTTGAAGTTGTGTTAGAGGAAGTGGAACTAGGCCCATCGACTTCAGTGAGAATGATGGAAATACGGACGGGAATACCAAAAACTAAAAGTCACAAAGCTTTAAAAGACCATCGATTTCATCCCTACCACATTCAACGTGTTTAGGCTCTACAGGAAAGAGATTTTGCCATGAAATGTTGCGAATGCATGAATCAGAACCCAACTTTTTTAATAAAATAATTTGGAGCGATGAATCATCATGCAAACGTGATGGTTATTTTAATTTACATAACCTTTACAGTTGGCAGATAGACAATCCCCACGAAATGAGAGAAGATCGTTCGCAGTACCGGTACAAAATAAATTTATGGTGCGGTATTTTTAATTTTCAGATATTGGGACCTGTGGAACTGTCGCCAACGCTCAACTCTCACAGTCATTTAGAGTTTCTTCAGGAACGGCTTCAAACTCTTTTAGAAGATGTACCCTTAAACCTGCAAACAACTCATGTATATTTTATTTCACGTGAACCCATCCTTCACAAAAAATATTGATAGATATAGCCCTTGTTATAGACTCTAGTCCGAATTCCGGTAAGTAACATAGAATAATGTCAGGAACAGGTAATAATGTACCTTTGTATTATTTAGCATGTCATTGGTCGGTAACAAGAGCAACTTAAATTTAAATCTATTAAATACATTCTCGGCAGGCAATGGCAAACCTCCGAGTGTATTTCTGCCATGAAAAACAGCTTCCCATAAAAATACAATCGCCGTTCGGAGTCGGCGTAAAACTGTAGGTCCCGCCGCTTTGTGTGACAACATCAAGGCGCACGCCACAAATCGGAGGAGAAGCTTGGCCAACACTAACATATGTGTAAGCGCCAATCTATTATTATTATTATTATTATTATTATTGTTATTATTATTATTATTACTTTAGGCTTCTAAAAAAAAAAAAAAAAAAAAAACTATATAGGGTTGGTCGAATTAATGGACGTCCTAGTCACCAGTTCCGAGTCTATTCGATTGAGTATGAGGCCTTATGTTGGACAAAAGGGGGAGTATAAGGGGCTCAAAATAGAGAAAATTAGCCCATGGTTACAGAAGGTATGGAATAAATTATCTGACGAAGACTTGCGTGCCAAGTGGACTTTTCTCTCAAAGTTTACCCTTCCGGCAAGTGTACAGCGTGGCGACGGATAACTGTTACCCCGGTTTTTTTGTGAAATAAAAGGGTCCTTTATATATTTTGCGAAAAAAGTATTTTATTGTCAATTTTCCACAGAGTTTACTTTAGTTGTATTAACTGGTTATTAAATTTTAATCTACATTTGCCAGCAGTTTAAACTTTGAGAGAAAGTTCATTTGGCACGCAAGTCTTTTTCAGGTGTATTTTTTCTTAGGCTTTGTATAAAAAAATACAAAAAAGAAAAAAACTGTATAAGATTGGTCGAATGAATGGCCGTCCTAGTCACCAGTTCCGAGTCTATTCGATTTTTAAGTATGAGCCCTTATGTCGAACAAAAGGGGGAGTATAAGGGACTTAAAATGGAGAAAATTTGCCTATGGTTACAGAAGATATGGAATAAATTAACTGACGAAGACCTGCGTGCCAAATGAACATTTCTCTCAAAGTTTACACTTCTGGCAAATGTAAACAAGGATTAAAATTTAAAAACTAATTAATACAACTAAAGTAAAATCTGTGGAAAATTAACAATAAAATACTTTTTTCGCAAAATCTATTCGATTTAATAGTTTTCCAAATAAAACCCTGGGTAACAGTTATTCGTCGCAACGCTGTAAATAAGGATTAAAATTTAAAAACTAATTAATGCAACTAAATTAAAATCTGTGGATAATACAATAAAATACTTTTTTCGCAAAATCTGTAAAGCACTCTTTTATTTCTCAAAAAAACCTGGGTAACATTTATTCGTCGCCACGCTGTATGTGTATTATACATACAGTAATTTAAAATATTAGAAACGCGACGTTTTGAAACTATTTAAATTTTATCTGCAAGTTTAATATAATTAATATACCTGCAAGTCATTATTTTAAACCTTTACATATACATACATATGTATATGGGGCATTCCACTCCAAAATGGACGAGGTTCACACTTCATGTGTTTCATTTGTTTAAAATTTTTAGGGTAGATGGACAAGCATAAGTAATAAATAAATACGAAATTTGAGCTTGATTAATACATTTTTAAGAACTTTACAGCACAAAAACAAAAACAAATCGATTTAATAGTTTTCCAAATATCTCGAGAACGGGGCGAGGAAAAAATTTAAAAAAAAAATCACACAAAAATCAAATTCACTATTAAAAGAAATATTTTTAAAAAAATTTCTTGAAAAATTTTTCACAAACAAATTAAAAAAAAGTTTTTGAAAATATGCCATCTCAAAAAAAAAATTAAAATAATGGCAATGGTAGCTCTGAGTATTGCGCAATATTTAAGTATAGTATTACGGAGTAACTCTACAATAACACTGTGGAACAAATTCAGGTTAGCAAAAGTTAGGTCGATTCTGAGAGTGGGGGGTGAAAATGGAGGCTAAATTAGAAGACCCGTATCGCGGCGTTTGTTTATGTTAGTTCGAATTTTTTTTTAATCGACCTTCGAACTTTGCAGTCAAATGGAGATTTTCAGCATATTGTTTAAATGGTTTTTTGGCTATAACTCGTCGACTAATTGATATTTTTTCAATCTGTTAAAGCCAAATTATTGCTAGAGACCTGTGCAACAATTAAAATTTAAGAAAAAATTGATTTAGAAAATTTTTGTAGTGCTTATAAAGCAAAATGTTGGAAATTTTTTTTTCATGCTTTTTGAACATATTTTCCACAAAACTAAGTCTTTTTTGCTTTCTGTTTGATCTATAATATGCTTCTCAGTTTCTTCAATAAATTTCATTTGAAAAGAGAACAGTCATAATACAAAACTTGCGTTTTCCAGCTTAATATTAATTTACTTCTTATTTCTTATGTACCAATTTTTTCAGTGTTGGTTTGGAGAAACATTGGAAAAGAAATTATAAAAATATGGAAAAAAATATAATTTTGAAATGTTAGTTATGAAAAGTTTTAAGTAAAAAAATTAAATAAATTAAATTAATGATTTGGCCAGTTGCCGTTTAGCAGGCGGCTGTGGATCAACATCACTGCTCTCTCTAATATCTTGGTCATCGTCATCATCATCAGAAAGGTCGATAATTTCGTCCAACAGATATTCTGGAATTTCATCTTTGTCTTCCCCTTCTTCCTCTTTTTCCTCGTCTTCCTCTTCTTCAAAGGTGTTTTTATACCACCAACAAATTTCAGCGAGTATTGCATCTGGAGATTTCTTTCCTCTGTACCTGAAACGAAAATAGTTTTCAATCGTTAACATGTTTAAATTGTGCACTCTGACAAAGATGTTAGAAAAATCTAGGACAGTTGCCAACTGAATCTGATGAGCAAGGCGACCGTTATCACCAAACTGAGCTTCCATTTGAAATAAGGTAACTATAGAGTGTGCATATTTTGAATTCCTAGATTTTTCTAACATCTTTGTCAGAGTGCACAATTTAAACATGTTAACGATTGAAAACTATTTTCGTTTCAGGTACAGAGGAAAGAAATCTCCAGATGCAATACTCTCTGCAATTTGTTGGTGGTATAAAAACACCTTTGAAGAAGAGGAAGACGAAGAAAAAGAGGAAGAAGGGGAAGACAAAGATGAAATTCCAGAATATCTGTTGGACGAAATTATCGACCTTTCTGATGATGATGACGATGACCAAGATATTAGAGAGAGCAGTGATGTTGATCCACAGCCGCCTGCTAAACGGCAACTGGCCAAATCATTAATTTAATTTATTTAATTTTTTTACTTAAAACTTTTCATAACTAACATTTCAAAATTATATTTTTTTCCATATTTTTATAATTTCTTTTTCAATGTTTCTTCAAAACCAACACTGAAAAAATTGGTACATAAGAAATGAGAAGTAAATTAATATTAAGCTGGAAAACGCAAGTTTTGTATTATGATTGTTTTCTTTTCAAATGAAATTTATTGAAGAAACTGAGAAGCATATTATAGATCAAACAGAAAGCAAAAAAGACTTAGTTTTGTGGAAAATATGTTCAAAAAGCATGAAAAAAAAATAAATTCAAACATTTTGCTTCATAAGCACTACCAAAATTTTCTAAATAAATTTTTTTTTAATTTTAATTGTTGCACAGGTTTCTAGCAATAATTTGGCTTTAACAGATTGAAAAAATATCAATTAGTCGACGCGTTATAGCCAAAAAACCATATAAACAATATGCTGAAAATCGGCATTTGACTGCAAAGTTCGAAGGTCAAAAAAAAAAATTCGAACTAACATAAACAAACGCCGTGATACGGGTCTTCTAATTTAGCCTCTATTTTCACCCCTCACTCTCAGAATCGACCTAACTTTTGCTAACCTGAATTTGTTCCACAGTGTAATTTGAGTTATGATTTTTTTTATACCGAAGTTGAGTAAAATGAGTACATTACAAATTTACAAATTAAAACTTACACTTATTATACTAAAATTTAATGGGCTACAAACGTAAGATATCAGTGGAGGTGTTCATTTTGTGCTTTACTCTTAGATGACATTGGGCATGATGACCATTTTGGTATTAATAAGGAGTGCGTCACTAGAAATTGGTGCATCTAAAAAATAGCATATCTCAACAAATACTTCTTCGATTTTCTAAAAGTTTATTATTTACGAAAGAGAATTTAATGCTAATTATAATCATTTTGTTTTTATTACAAAAATTAGTTTTGAAGAGTAAAATTTTTGACTTTTTCTGGAATACCTTCCATTAGAGCCTTAACGGTAACCTCTTGCATTTTCTGACTTGCAGCATGCCACTTACGTCGAAAATCTGTAACATCCCTAGATGTCTGTTTTGTCCTCTTTAACTCTTTTTTCACCAGAGCCCAATATCTCTCGATTGGCCGAAGTTCTGGGCAATTGGGAGGGTTCGCTTCTCTAGGCACAAAAACGACATCGTTTTTCTCGTACCACTCAAGAGCTCCTTTACTGTAGTGACATGAGGCGAGATCAGGCCAAAAGAAGGTAGACACACCATGGTGATGTAAAAATGGCTGAAGTCTCTTCTGTAAGCACTCTTTAATGTAAATTTCTGTGTTAATTGTTCCTGTAGTAACGAAAATTTTACTCCTCATGCCACAGCTGCAGATAGCCTGCCAAACGAGAAATTTTTTGGGAAACTTCGTCCTTTTTTGTGTCCTAAATTTTTCCGGGACATTTCCTCTAGCGTCGGCAACATAAAACTCTTGACCAGGAAGTTGGGAAAAGTCAGAAAGAACGTACGTTTCATCGTCCATTACGCAGCATTCATATTTCTGCACGAAGTCTTTGTACAGCTTTTTGGCTCGGATTTTAGCCACATCGTTCTTCGTTGCGTTGCGATCCGGTACTTTTTGCACTTTGTACGTCTTCAAACCAGCTTCTGCTTTAGCTCTGCGTACAAATGGCTCTGAGCATCCCACCAGCCGAGCAATATTTCTACCCGAGAGATTTGGTTTTCTCTTCAGCATGGTCACCACTTTTTCCGCTTTGTTACGGTCACCACATCCTTTCTTCCGTCCCGTTCCTTTTTTCCGAGTAACACTAACATCTACCTTAAACTGTTTTATTATCCGGGATACAGTGTTTCTGGAAATTTTTAGTGTTTTCGCAATCTTTTTGTAAGTCCATTTTGGGTTATTTACGAAATTTTTTACAATTTCTTCACGCGTTTTTTGTTCGCTGCTCATATTTGCTGTGAAAATTAACCGGTACTGATACGTGTCACGTAATAAAGTCTGATAAGGTTTTCAAAGCTAACCTGATAAAAAAAAAAATATTTTGCATTCCTATTAAACAAGTAATATTCGAAAATGCATGCACTAATTTTTAGTGACGCACTCCTTAGCTGAAAGAAAACATTGCTAAGCTCGTAAGGTGCTTACCTATTTTCGAGTAGCTCTATTCACGTGAACTACACTTTGGTTCTTTTATATAACAAGTAATTTTTAGCAAAAAAAAAACAGACTTCAACTCCCATATAAAAAAAATCGGTTGACGTGGTCCAAAGTTATGCGGTAACATACATAAAAAAAAAAAAATAAAAAAAATAAAATATTCCGACGAACTGATAACCTCCTCCTTTTTTGGAAGTCGGTTAAAAATACAATTTATCCTAAGGTGATAGCAGGAGTACAAAAAAAGTTACACTACAAAATTTTACGCAGAATGCCTGTAAGAATTACAACAAATACATCATTTTGACATTAAGAACCACCCTGGCGAAAATGCAGCGCTCTGGTAACACCACCTTATATGAATTCGCCTTGATTTGTCGTAAATGAGTAAAAACTATCTAACATTGTTTCTTTAAAAAAAATCTACCAACCTCTTTTCGTATGTAAAAGCTACCAGTATTCATTTTTTCTAAGTCCGTGCTCTGGTCAAACTGCACGTGAAGTTTTATGTTCTATTTATGGGTTTGGATTATTCTTATAATACGCGTAGACTTTTTTTAATGTCATCAGCTTTGCATTCGTTCAATTTTCAAAAATGGGGTGTAGATGTTTACTAAGGATTTTTATTTTTTTTTTTTGAAGTGTTGGCACCTGTTAAAAATGTTTATTAAAATTATTTAATACGTTAAACCAGTTATTAAAATATGGATATTACTAGAAATTGGTTTGAAAAGGCTCCATTTCTAATAAATATGTAGGAGTGTTGGCACCCGTTTAAAAGGTCAAATTCAACTAAAATTAAGGGAGTTAGGTGAATGAAATACATGCATAATTATGTATCAAAATATGGGTGTTCGAATCAGGGTTGTTGCGAATATTCGCATTCGCATTCGCAACTGCGGAGCTTCCGCATTAATTTCTACATTCGCATTCGCTTTCCATTCGCAATAATCAATGCGGAGCTTTTGCGAATGCGAATATTGTGNAGAAATTTAGTAAGTAGACATATCTATGGTAGCTTCTTATAGTAAGATATAAATAAATGAGTTTGTAGAAGGGGCGTGGCTCATCTCATAATCATGGAATTTTTAATCAGCCATAACTTCNTACATTCGCATTCGCTTTCCATTCGCAATAATCAATGCGGAGCTTTTGCGAATGCGAATATTGTGCAAGTTCACTGATAAAACGTATATCTGGCAAACAAAATGACAAATTGTAGCCCGTGGAGATGCTACTTTAAAAATGTCCCCTACGTCCCCCATTCTTTTAAAATTTAAAGTCATAGAGTAAGATCCTCCTAAGGTATTTCCAGCGGAAATGTTCAACGTCTATCTATAAAGAGAATCGTCTATTTGCGCGTTAAAAGATAACCTTTAATTAGGTAAGAATTATGTAACTATCGAATATTATTTGTCAAAGGTCTGTTGAAAAAACTAGATATATCGCTAGCTTTTTTTCTACTTTTTTCTTTGATAAGTGCAATTTTTTTTCTCATAAAACTTATTATGATTCCGTTTATTAGCCTTTCAGCTCAAAAACAATAACATTTATTTTAATTTTGTGCTAATTGTCAAAATTAGCACACATCGAAATAAAGATAAAATGACATGTGAATAAGTTGACAGCCAAGTTCACAAATCAAATAAGAATTAATTCAAGGCGAATTTAATATCTATTGAGGAGTAGGACTTGGCATGCAATATATGGTTAGTATAGTATGGAAAGGGCGTTACTCACATCGTCACTGAAATACAAAAAACCGTAACTAAGTAACAATCCGAAATTCACATTTTGATTGACGTATTGTGCATTCCATTGAATCATAAGTCCCATATGTTGAAAATTTGCGTTCATTCGCCTCAAAATACCAAAGCCAACTTAAAGCATGGAATGGAACAACAAAACGGATTTGTTGGCTTATGGTACCGACAGCGGTGAGTATTTAATTGTGACTGCCTGAAACTAGGAAAAGTCGACCTCAGCTAATAAAAAAAAACTAATTACAAGCTATTCATTACAGGTGAACCTTTCCAATAATTCACCCGGGAACTAAGCAGATCTGAGACCTTCGTCGTGCTTGATTCCAATAATTCAAATTATTATAAAAAAACGGGGCGCCTTTTTAACAAAATAACAAGATTTTAAACTAATTCGGCTGACAGCTACGACTTTAAGAACAGAATTTTCTCCGAAATTTCATTCCTAGAAAATAACAATTTATTTGCCATATCCACCTATTTAAGCACACATTTTTCAAACCTATCACAGAGGACAATTAAAAATGAATCACAAAACTGAAATCGAAAAACGCTGATGACCTACAGGTTCTCCAAACGATCTTGTCATGATGCTAGATTGTGAAGATGAAAGTCCTCCATACATCCAACATTTGCAGCCCCGATGCAATCCTCAAAAAGGAATTATTGCACCGCAATAAAAAAAGAAATATAACTGAAAGTCCTCTCAATCGAAAAGAATTTACAATTCTTTCAAGTTTCCAGTTTTTCAAGTTTGTCGCCTCGAGCGAGTAGTTATTTAGTGGCGCAGGTTTGATTTACGACTCTTTAAGAAACAGGCTGAAGCCCGAAAAGGCAGAAAAACTACTCTTTATTAAATACAATGTTTCAATTTTTAAATTGAAGTACTAAACAAAGAAAAAATATTATTAAAAATTACTGACATTTCCATTTTTTATTTGCCTAAAGCACCTAATGTACTCACTTAACCCAAATTGACCCCGTGTTGCCATATGGCAACGCAAAATACATCGTGTTTAAGAGGGTGTAAAACAAAAACTGCTCACTTAAAAATGCTTATATGAACGTTAACTAATTGCTAAAAGGTATATCTTTCGAAACGCTTACGCTTTCGTCAGATCCTTGCTGTCTATCGAGTGTAATGCAACAATAAACAAAATTAGAAGTGGCAGAAAACCCTTAAAAATGCCATATATGAAGAAGTAAGCATGAATTTATAGAAAGGTTTTTTTATTTACAAAACATGACAGTGATAAAATATTAGTTAAAACATTAGTGACTCTATTGGTAATAAGTAACAATAAAAAACAATCGTGCGTGCTATATAACTTAAGAGTTTTTTAAGACCGTTGCCATTTGGCAACACGGGGCGTAATGTGAACTGTTCCTCTTTTTACCAAATTTTGATATGTTCGCTAGCCCAAATTGACCCCGTGTTGGCATATGGCAACGCAAAATACCATCATGTATGAGATGGTGTAAAATAAAAATCGGTTGTACGTAATTTTGCAGTTTTGCAGGTAGTTAACTGATTCCATTTAGCCCTGAACTACCTAATCATATTATCGTATAATTCATTGTCCAAGTGTTGAAGTGGTATACAAGTGTAGTTTGTCTGTTCCAGAGAAAACTGGTGCTGCATTCTCATCTGCTATTTCATTACCCTAGATTCCCTTGTGACCGGGCACCCAATAGATATGTAGGCTTTTGTAGGTTGTCAAAGGCTTCCCGGCTGCGAAGGACGTTTATGCATGAAATACTGTATGAGGAAACTGCCTTAATTTCCGCCTGGAATAGGTGTAATTTTGAATTGATTGTGGTTTCGGTGAAGGCTAGCTCTGCAGTTATCCTCATTGCGAAAACCTCTGCTTGAAATATGCTGCAATGGTCAGGTAGCCTTGCTGTCCTGACGTTCAGTTCCCGGCAGTGAATCCCGGCGCCCACTCCCGTAACCCTTTTAGAGCTGTGAAAATGTTTAGGGATCTATGGCTAGGTTTCATTCCCTTGCGCCACTCCTCCGTTGTGCAAAAAATCGTTTCCACTTAAAACTAGGTGCCATGAAGTCTGTGCCGCTTATGCTTCCCGCCCCAATTAAGCGTTGCCAAAAGGTTCTGAAATTTAATTTCCCTATGACCGTCAATCTACGTGCGGATTTCGCAGCACGGTTTTCCGCAAATCGGCCAAGGCGGTAAACTAAGGGTTTTTTTAAAGAGCAGCCGTCGAAGTGGAGCTCAGCGCTCCCGCGATGTACAGTGCCGCTAGGTGCTAAACCTTCTCCATTGGCCCGAGGCATAAGGACTTTTTTGCCAGCACACCAAAGCGCCATAGAGCAGTATTGGGCTAACTATTGCTGTGTAGTACTAATGCATCAGAGCAGGTGACAAACCCCAAGCGACTCCCAGCATTCTTTTACATGCATAAAGGGCGTTACTGTCCTTCTGCTGGTGAAGCATGTAAAACTATAGGATGAGTAGCCTGTGCAAAATGTGATGTGGGTTTATGTTGGAAATCTTTTGCTAATTTTCTTACTAAAAATTAACTTCTACATCCGCTTTGCACGTAGAATATGGATATATTGTCAACAAATGTATTAAAACTTATAAACAATGTTTCTATTATTGCATATTTTAGCCGAATACTGTCGTCTAACAATCCATCTGGAATACTCCCCGTGTTGCCATATGGCAACGGCCGATATCGGAAGAACTATACTACTCCCAAAGTTTTAGTCGTATTTTTTCTTTTACTTTAACGCTACTTTTACGCTGTATATAGATGAAACCAAAAAAATCTAAAAAAAATTTATCTGGGACAATTTGGGTTAAATTATTTCTTAAAAATACTTGACATCCGCATTCGCATCCGCGATGGTTGGCTTTTAAACATCCGCATCCGCATTCGCATCCGCGGATGTCTAAAATTCCACATTCGCCACATCCCTAGTTCGAGTACGTGAAGGCGTTTTTTGTGAAAGAGATCAGATCTGTACCGTTCTTTCGAATTTAAAAAATTATATGTCAAATTAAACACCTTGATCTGTTGATGTGCAAAACCTTATTGCATATCAACAGATCAAGATCTTTAATTTTTTGAAGGACTCTTTTTAGAGATACAGGGTGAATTGATGCAAAAAAAAACTCCAAATTTTTGCAAATGTTTCCTATTTTGTGCAATTTATTGAGCGACGAGTTTGCCATTTTAGCGCCATACGGGTTCACTAGTGAGTGAAAATACTATCTCAAGTGGGCCACCCAAAATTGGATGGTCAAATTTTTTTAGAACAATCACTTTATTCGGTTTACAACCATAAAAAAATATAATTTGAACAATTTTGCAAAATTCGATTTTTTACAAAAGTTATTGTTAATAACTTTTTTTTATGAATTCAGTAGTTATTTATTATCCGCTGATTCATAGCACGCATATTGCTGCTTTTTCCACGATAATAGTTAATTAGACACGCTTTAGCCTGATTGTTTCAATTTTTCAAATAATCATTATCTATATATATAAATGTAAATGTCTGTTTGTTTATTGCAAATATGTCGTAAACTTTGCAAGGGGCGTGGCACCTCCAATAGGCCTGCAAATGTTTAATCAGCTATAACTTCAGAACCATAAGTCAAAAAAACTTGATATTTGGTACGAAGATATGTCTATGGGAGACGCTTATGTTAAGGTATATATAAATTAGTTTCTAAAAAGGGGCGTGGCATATACCATAGGAGTGGAATTTTGTTTCAGCTATAACTTCGGAACCAGACGTCGCATGATTTTGAAATTTGATATGAGGTCATATCTATGGTAGGTGCTTATGGTAAGGCTTATATAAATGAGTTTATAAAAGGGGGCGTGCCACATCCAGTAGGCTTTGAAGTTTTAATCAGCCATAACTTCGGAACCATAAGTCACATGAACTTAGAAATTTAGTAAGTAGACATATCTATGGTAGCTTCTTATAGTAAGATATAAATAAATGAGTTTGTAGAAGGGGCGTGGCTCATCTCATAATCATGGAATTTTTAATCAGCCATAACTTCGGACCCATAAGTCACATGAACCTGAAATTTGGTATGCAAACATATCTATGGTAGGTGCTTATAGTAAGGTATACATATATAAATGAGTTTGTAAAAGGGGGCGTAGCACATAACATGGGCGAAGTACTAAAAACATGCTGTGGAATAATATTAGAGTTATTATTCGTAAGAAATTAGATAGTTAATATTTAGTTATTACAATACAACGTTGGTATTTCTAATATTATTTAATTTATTGAAGATATTTTAATATAAATAAAAACACCTGATGTGCCAAAAACGTATTATTGC
>NW_016157442.1:120933-132412 GCF_001687245.7 Rhagoletis zephyria
ATACAATTTTTAATTAAAAAAAAAAAATGTATAAACAAATGGAAATATTTATTACTTCTCAGATTTTTTAAACGTTTACATTGAATAACATTCCTTATTCTATAATACAAATAAATGATAAAAGAATAAAAACACGGAAACTTGCACGGAGTCGCTAGTTATTAATTTTTTTCGCTCCTGCCGCGTGCCGCGTGCCGCGCAAACTAGTAGCAAGCGTGGTGCAACCAGAGAACGCAAAAAAAATAAAATGTATTTATAAACATAAGCATAAATTATTTAGTACAATATTTTTTAAAGTTGTATACATAAATATGTACATTACAGTGGTCCAAAAAAAGTTTTTCGAAGATAAAATTTTTCCACTTGCCGAAAGAGGTGCTGGTACCAAAACCTTACGTTTCTACGTATAAATTTAGAGGATGCTCATGATGCTCATATTTTACTCTAGAAGTATTGTGTATATATATAAATAAACAATTGGTTAAGTATCCTAAGAACATTTCAAATTTAAATTATCTTAAAAAATCGCACAAGCTTCAGTTGTCCTGGCAACAGTAGCTTTTTATAAAAATCACTACTATTTTTGCCAGTTTCACAGCGATCTAGGAGCGCATTTCAAGGTCATTGGGCACCCTGTATTGGTTGCAGTAGAAAACTGAAAGTTGGTATAGGTATTACATATATCTAGGATGCAATTTTTTTCCCAATACAAAAATTGGACCACTCTAATGTACATACATAATATGCATATTTATATATGTACGTATGTATGTATATATGCATGAATTTTGTCTTTACAGAGAAAAATAAATAAGGGGGATAGAGAGTAAGTATTTGTGCCACAGAAACTAAAAAACTAAGCACTTTTTAGCACCCCCAAAATAGTTTGCTACTTGTAGCAGTTATGCTGTATACCAGAACGAAATATAATCCTTGGTGTAAAAGTATATTTCTGGATTGTTGTTCAAGGACATATGTACATATGTACGCATGTATACGTATATGTAGATATGGGAAAATTTGCGTAAGCAAAGAATAGGGCCAGCCACATACCTATAACTTTGGCGTTAGAAGTATGCTTTCTTCAATGAAGCTTGGCAGAGAATGCTTTGGGCACTAAATTAACATATTAACAATAGATAAATTAATATTTCATGAAAAATTATATTTCTTGCCCTCATTTGATTAAAAGGCAATAATATTTCACATAATTTTATTTATTTACAACAGCTGACGACCGACGCACGCGATCTTTCTGCTTTCTGTTGGCGTTAGCGTTGCCAAATTTTGGCTATGGGCACGGCTGCATTGAAATTCAACGCCAAAGCAACGCCAAAGTTGTAGGTGTGTGGACCGGCCTCTATTCTTTACGCAAATTTTCCCATATCTACATATACATATACATACATACATATGTACATATGTCCTTGAACAACATCCGCAAGTACATTTTTTCACCAAGGATTACGATGCTATTGTGAGTGCCGATTAGTCGCTCAATCAGCGACTGTGAATACTTTTTAATCGCTCATCCTTCTATTGCTGTTTTTTAGTCGTTGGAGTTTGCGTTTATAAAATTTACATAAGAAAGTGTTACTATAATGGATAAAAGTAAGTCA
Organism: Rhagoletis zephyria; assembly: GCF_001687245.7. NCBI lineage: Eukaryota > Metazoa > Arthropoda > Insecta > Diptera > Tephritidae > Rhagoletis > Rhagoletis zephyria. The sequence continues at coordinate 122,553 of NW_016157442.1, forward strand.
ATTAAACTGGAAGTCGTAAAAAATTGTGAATTATACATATGTATGTATGTGTCTGAATTACAGATCAAAATTTGTAAGCAACAAAAGGCAACTTGCGCGGTTGGGCAAGAGAATGAGGACATAGGCAAAGGAATTTTCGGAAAGAGTAGGGGCGGTAGCTCCGCTTCTATTGTGAAAGATATGCAATATATCTTGTGCATATAACTACGGCTACGTCATCCACAGTATTTGTGCGCAGAACCAACATCAAAGTTTCCAAAAAATTGCATGAATTATTAATCAACTAGTGCTCAGAAATTTGAAATCTTTATTTTAAATTAAAGTTAAATTCTTTCACTACACTTGTATGTTAAAGTTTTTAAACTCGGGTCACGCGTTTGGACACAAATACCCAACATCATTGTATAAATAGCTAAACCGTATTTCTTAAACTCCCATAAAGTTTATTAATGGGGAAAACAGCTTTTCCTGCAAAACCTACAAACCGTGAAGCATCTGGAACGAAACTCCTATTCATAAAATTCACATATGTACATACACTTCATCACCCAACTCCAAGGGGTCCGACGAATTTCGTAATTCCCTCCTTGCTTTAGCCAACTCTACTAATCTATTAGCTTCCACATCATCTTCCTTATCACTAAACCATATTTCAACTGTATCAATTTTTTAAATTTTGTAATAACAGCAATTATTTTAAAAATGGTGTAAATGAGACACTAAAGAAACAAATGTAAACAAACAAACAGCTGTTTACAATTCAGTCAACCATTCACAATAGTACAAATTTGTATCGATCAAGTTACACAATAGCAAAATAAAAGATGATCGACTCGATCGACAAATTTCTATTCTACTGCCAGTCGACACTCGGAATAGGGGCCTTATATTTCATCAGGTATACAGCATAACTGCTACAAGTAGCAAACTATTTTGGGGGTGTTAGAAAGTGCTTAGTTGTTTTTTGTTTCTGCGTTCTTTATTTATTTTTCTCTGTAAAGACAAAATACATGCATACGAACATGCATGTTATGTATGTACATATTTATGTATACAATTTTAAAAAATATTGTACTAAATAATCTATGCTTATGTTTATAGATAAATTAAATTTTTTCTGCGTTCTCTGGTTGCACCACGCTCGCTGCGAGTCCGCGCGGCACGCGGCATGAAGGCAAAAGCACCCATGGCAGGAGCGAAAAAAAATAATAACTAGCGACTCCGTGCAATTTTCCGTGTTTTTTTTCTTTTAAATAATGTATTATAGAATAAGGATTGATATTAAATGTAAACCATTGAAAAATCTGATCGAGAAGTAATAAATATTTCCATTTGTTTATAAATTAAAAAACAAAATTTAAAATTGTATTAAAATAATGATTATTTGAAAAATTGAAACAATCAGACTAAAGCGTGTCTAATTAACTATTATCGTGGAAAAATTAGAAAGATACATGCTATGAATCAGTGGATAATAAATAATTACTGAATTCACCAAAAAAAAAAGTTTATAACAATAACTCTTGTAAAAATTCGAATTTTGCAAAATTGTTCAAACTATATATTTTTTTATGGTTGTAAACCGAATAAAGTAATTTGTTCGAAAAAATCTTGTCCATCCAATTTTGGGTGGCCCACTTGAGAGATCTTCACTCTAGTGTAATTTGCTGTTTCAGGAAAATTGATTACCTGTATATTTTCCAAAAAAGGAGGAGGTTATCAGTTCGTCGGAATATTTTTTTATTTTTTTTTATCTATGTTACCGCATAACTTTGGACCACGTCAACCGATTTCGATAATTCTCGGAAAGGTAGTGTCTCAGAGGTGGTCCCATACTAATCTGGTTAAGATCCGATCAGCGGATCATGAGATATATATATATATTTTTTTTTTTTATATGAGAGTTGAAGTCGGTTTTGTTTTTGCTAAAAATTACTTGTTATAGATATTGTTTATGTCAAGCGAAAAAAATGAGAGGGGGAATGAAAGATTTTTGTTTTTAATTTTTTCTTGAATTTACTATTTAGGAATAGAATATGTTTTTATTTATTTTTTTTTAATTTACTATTTACATTGTGCATATGTGTATGTATGTAAGAAACATAAGCAAAAAAATTTAAACAAAAATAAGTAATTAAAGGTTCGTTAGTTTATTATGATTTTTATGCCCATAAAAACAGTAAAATTAAATAGAGTTTATAAATATGTATGCCAGACCTGGACTGGACTCGGACTAGTTCGAAACAAACCTGGAATGGGTTCCAATTTGCCACGAACTAGTCCAAACAGGTCCTTAACTGATTTCGAACTCAGCCCGAACTAGGTCAGATCCCGAACTGGCATTGTAGGTACCAAAATTATTTAAAAAAATATGCTGTACTAAAGCATTCTGAAATACCTTTCGATTCAAACCCATATTGTACAATTTTAGTTAACTTGCATATCGTCACCTGAAATGCAAAAAGACGTAACAACATCGTAAATGAAATGGAAAAAGTCGTGACTAATTTTTTTTTTTTTTTTTTTTTTTATAAAATGATGTGAGGAGTTGTAATTCGATGAAACCCATCATATAAATGAAAAAGTGAATTTTGAATTTTTTACTAGTTATGACTTTTTGCATTTCAACGATGATGTTTGTTACGTGTTTTTGCATTTCAGGGGACAATATGTATTTAAATAAGTTTAATTTGAAGAAAGTTGGCAACCCTGTTGATAAATTTGAGCGGGTATAAGCTTACACAAGAAGCCTTCATTTTATAGTCATGATAGGATAATTCACTGAAATTATATGCATATTAAATTAGCTTTCTAGATAGGTAGATAGCAACCCTTATTTGATACCCATAATGGAATATTTTACTGAAATTCCAAATGTACAATATACCTATATGTATACTTAATTTAATCTTTAGATAGTTGGCAACCCTATTGACCGGATCAAAGCTTACAGAAATAGTCATTGTTAAATGTATGGATGGTTTTAATGGTTCCAATTCGAGATTTTATTTAACTTAAGATTTACAATTTAGGTTCTAACTTTAAGATAGTTTAGTCATTCCCTTGATTCTCAACTTTATAATATTGAGTATCAAGGGAATGATTAAATTAACAATGAAAATTGAATGAATGTATGTAGATACATATGGGAATTCAGTTTGAGTGAATTTAATGGAGATACTTATGTATATTTTCGAAATGATAAAGATGATCGGTGATGGTTATGTTTCCCACATTGGATGAATTTGGTGGCTCCGTCACGATGATCGATGATATAAGGTTGGCTGCTATGAAGATAAGAAGGCCGGATACGAATGAGCGTAGCGCATTTATAGCCATCATTGGAAGTTCCAATTGGAAATGAAAGCAGAGATGCATTTCTTGACCATTTCCACAGGGATGCTTGTGTAATTGAAGATGCGCAGGGATGCATTCTTCAAGTGGGCGAAAGTCACTTGAACATGCCGGTCCGTTGCACTTGTGCAAGTCTTTTGTGCGGCTGCTCCAAAGCCTTCTGTACTTGTTAGCATTGTATGGCGTCTGGTTTGGATTCGCACAGTTGTAGATGATATTTCACTGTGGTTTACCTTCTCTTTGTTCTTGGGTGGCAGTATACATTTCGTTGAATCTTCTGTTATACGGTGGCTGCTGATGGGATGTTCATATCGGATACGTTCCTTAATGTCCATTTTAGGAATCATTTTGGGAAAACATTGAAATAATCTGCAAATAGATTTTGTTATAGTAGCTTTTTCGTACCCGTTGATTTGAAGTAATTTCCGAAGCTTTAAAAACTCCAAACGGACAAGGCTTGCAAATTCGCTTGTGTTACCGGTTAATTGTGTACAGAGACAAGTCAGCTTTGAAGGAAAATCAATCTTGAGTGGCCTTGTTTGAAAGGTTATTGGGATTTTTATTTTGGTCGTTGATTTAAACATGAGAAAGTTTTGTTTTGAATACAATATGAAGTCAGGGAAGTGACTTTCTAGGGCGGGTTTCTCGTAGCTCTTTGTATTTTGATGAAAACTCTTTTTACAGGTTACTAAAGTTTTGTGGTTGAGATTTGAAGTGGATGTAATTGATAAGGTTTCGTTGAATGAGGAAATTCGCATTATTATTCACTCGCAAGGTTTTCAGCCCAGATGAGGAACTGGTTATTATATCAGACTGAGGAGATGGGAGTATGCGTTGTTCAAGTGAGGCGAAGATTTGCCGAGATGATAATGGTGAATTATCGGGTGGTTTCAAAAGCCACTTTAGTTCAATCCACCAAAGAAAACGACGTAAACAATTATGATTAACGATTACGAGTTTATGTTTAAAGTTGACACTTTTAATAAATTATATCGATAACATCACCGCACGAAATGGTCTAAAGCGCAGAGGGTTTGCAATATTTGATGGTGTAATTATTTTTAGCACATGTAAATAAAATGAAATTTCATTGGTCGATTTAGATCGGACATAGATTGACGAATTAACGTCCTTTTTATACAAATTGTACAAAAGAAGAAACTGGTAATTTTGATTTATACAAAAATCAGCGGAATTTGGGTTTGGAACTAGTTTCAGCATGGTTTGTCTCCATTTTTGAAATTCGTGTGGTTTTTGCAATACTTGATGGAATTTTATTCCGGCTTAGTTATTATAGGGCGATAGCGACTCTGCGGGGTTCGAAATTTTCGAGACTGGTGATTTGGAAATTTGCCCTTTTGCAACATATAAACAGAGTTTGACATACTTGATTGAAGAAGTTAACGAGTATTTTAACGTGTTGGCGTATAGAGTGGAATATTTGGTTGTTTTTAATAGCCCACTCAAATACGATCGGTGGGATTTGACTCTTTGGTGCAGAGATTTTGGCATTGCATAACTGCCTTTTACCAAATGGATTTGAGATGGATTGGTGGTGTTTGGATCCTTACTGCTATCTTAGGCTCCTTGGGGTTAAGCCTAAGTAGAAAAATCGTGGTTTGTTGGAAATTAATAGCTTTTGTATGCGAATGTTGCTGTTATTACGTTGTTTTGAACTTTCTCCGAGATGGATGATGCTTTAACATCCCCTTGGAGCAAAGAGCCGACCTGCTTGCTCGTTGTTCAATTGGGTATTCTGATGTTGGTTTTTCCTGGGGTTGCTTGAAAAATTTGTTAGGATTTCGAATTTAGTGTCGGCTAATGAAATAGGCGATTCCTTGCTTTGGAAATTGCTTCCAGAGTTATAAGAAATTGGGTACTTGGATTGATGTGAGAGAGATTCGGTTTGTTGAGTATGCAAATATGCATATGAAGATACTAGCTTTGTTTTTTGATCATTAACTACTGCCATACGTTTTGGTTTGCTAGTCGATAAGGGATGTAACATTGTATGATGGGGTTCTTTGCAATGAAAGCATTGGCGACCCCTTTGGCAATTGTTCAAAACATGATTTCGTCCCAAACAGTTGGTACAATAGTGGTTTTGTTCTACGAACATGGTGCGTTCGGGAACATTGGATTTTCGAAATTTAGGACATAATTTCAAAGGGTGTTGGTTTTTGCATAATTTACATTAGATAAAAGGGGTTTCTAGAGAATATGATCGATTTGAAATTGTATTTTTTTGTGTAAAATTATTGGTTGTTGCGTTACTAATGCAGTTTGAGGTGCAATGTAATAGCCCAAGCTGGTGGAGAATTTTAGGTTTGCAAATCTCAAAGCTATTTGTACACATGTGGAATTGAGCATGTGCGTGTGTGTGTGTTTTTAATGTTCGATGGAATTGAATTTTCTTCGTCCTTACATACATATATTTCCAAAAGAAAGATGTAACGTTTCCCAACCGGATTGGAGATCTTCTAACTTTACTTGGAGTAAAGAACATGTGTGATCTTTCAGTATAGCTTTTTCGAAATATGAGCAAAAGCTTATGAGGTATTTGATTCGAAGTTAAACTTCGATGCCGGTGAAAGATCAATCACATAATTGCCTTAAATCGCTTTATAAAACTTGATTATGTGGCTTTAATATGATTGTAATATAAATGTGACAGAATTATAAAATTTTCCTACGGGGTGCTTGCAAATAGGCACTTCGTATTTTGTCTACTGGGTATATGCAAGATATTTGCAAATTCTTATTTAATACTGAATGTTAACAGCATTTGTTAGTTTTTGCGCTCGCGCAAGCAGAGTAGAAAACCACGAAAGGCTATGAGTAAAGGGAATTGGATGAATGTCAGCGGCGCAGTGCGACTGCGAAATATATGTACATAAATGTACCTGAACACGTAACAAGTAAAATGCAGGTGCAAGGAGGGAAATGTAAATACTTTGCGTTTGCAAACAGTGTTGGTTAGCGCTTTATTCCTTTTTGGAATTTATTAGTTAGAGGTGTTCGGGTGCTGCCAAATTTGGCTCGTAAGGACCATGTTAAATGTATGGTTGGTTTTACTGATTCCAATTTGAGATTTTATTGAACTTAAGATTTACAATTTAGGTTCTAACTTTAATATACGAGTGACTTTATAATATTGAGAATCAAGGGAATGATTAAATTAACATGAAAATTGAATGAATTAATATATGAATGTATGTAGATACAGTGACGAGCAAAACTGTAACATGGAGTAACACTTTTCTTTCAGCTGTCGCTATCTTTCCAAGTTCTAACGACATTCATACTGTTGTTGTATATTTTTATTGGTACATCTTTGCTTCCTCTGTCATAACGATTTGAAGTCAATTCAACAACATTAACAAAACCAGCAGACAAAAATGTAAATTAGGGCATATGTTACAGTTTTGCACTCATATATTTTTAATAACTTTTTGACAATTTTCACAAAAAAAAAGAATTATTAACACAATGTTCAGTATGGTTTTGCTTTATTTAGTTCCTGGTTGCAATTTGGCATACCTAATGTGCATGTCTGTAAAAATTCTGGAGGTATAGCCTCCCATATATCCTTGGTTTGCTTTCACAGCTCATGTACTCCATTGGACGGACTTGGATACTTAGTAAGATGCGCTTTTAGTTGATTTCGCAAATTCTCGATGAGATTCATGTCCTCGGATTGTGGAGGTCATTTCAAATTAGCAAATTTCTGCTTTTGTTCCAGTCTTTGCGAATATGTGCAGTGTGCTTTGGTAGCAGGAACTCTAATTTTTTCGACTACATCTTGCAAATTTTGTTGAAATATGAACAGATACTGTTCCTTACGCATAATACGTACAAACGGATCAACAACATTTTTGAAATACAACCCCAAACTATTATTGACCGACCACTGTGATTCACAGGTTGCCTTACATGATGCGCTTATGCTTAATTTGGGCCTTTGTTCCAACCCATGCCCGGCCATCTGCTTAAAAGCGATTAATTTAGTCTTGTCAGACCACATAACCCTCAATTAAATCTTAAAAATGTGTTTTTTATTGCGTTCTGTAAGGCCTAACATATCCCAATAGGCAACGGTCCGGTTTTCGCGCGATGCAGCAAAACGCTGCCACACTCGCACATGTATTTTGATCAAATTTGCTTTTTTCTTCTTTTATGATCTACTTTGCTCAATTTGGCAACTTTTCGCCTCACTATCTACTGATTTGCATTCAATTTTAATATCTTAAGCGCTTCTGTAGTAGTGGCTGCAGCGTTACTTGCTACTAAGTTCACAAGATATCGGACTGTAATATATTTTGACAGACTTCCTTTGTCCTTAGTAACACTTTAGGCTATATTTTTTCTCAGTCTTAACATTTTCATGTGGCAAACTCCACATTTTTTGCCACTTTCCCTACGGTCCCGCCTTGTCGCAGTAAATCTATTATTTACATTTATGTTTCCTGATTAACCATATTATTTATTGGTGATCACTTCTTGAATAAATTACAATACAGAAAAAAGTCATCTGACTTCCAACTAAGCAAAAGATAACTGTAAAATGCAAAAGAGTGAGTGCAAAACTGTAACATATGCCTCTAACTTTACATTTTTGTCTCAGGTTTTGTTAATGTTGTTGGATTGACTCAAATCGTTATGAGGCAGAGGAGAAGTGTACCAATAAGAATATAAACAAATGTAGTGAAGTCGTTAGAACTTGGAAAGATAGCGGGCTGAAATAAAAAGTGTTACTCCATGTTACAGTTTTGCTCGTCACTGTACATATGGGAATTCAGTTTGAATGGTGATGAACAATGGGTTTTCGTTTTATATGAAATGAATTTAATGGAGATACTTATGTATGTATATTTTGGAGATGGTTAAGATCAGACATGGGCACTTTTTTGCCCGCGCAGTAGCGAAAGTGCGAGCGCGGGCTGGAGAAAGGGAAAAACAGTTTACGGGAGGAAGGGTATGAAAAGTTGCGAAAAAATTATTTATATCCCACCGACATCATGTTCATCGCAGTACGGCTGCGGTAATACTGACTTTGTGTACCAAACAAAGAGCATACATTTTCCTCATATACCAGCAGCGTTGCCATTTTAGCCGTTTTCCGGCTAGATTTAGCCGGTTTTAATAGCAACTAGCCGGAGAAAATTCGATCTAGCCGGCAGCCGATTTGTTAGCCGGTTTGTAAAAAAAAGGTAGCCGATTTTACTATTTGCCTAATTTTCAGGTGCAAAAAGTAAACAAGTTGTTCGAAAGCAATAATGCAGACCCAATGAAGATTTTTAATGAACTCAATGTTTTACTTTCGTATCTATGCTCCCTGGTGGATATTAGCGCGGACACATTTGATCCTATATGCTCCCCGTTGGAACCATACCTTGCTCCATTTCCTCAGTTTTATCACAGTTTTGAAGAGTATTTAAAAACCAAAGTAAGCACAAACGCTTTTGACCACGAAGCCGAGAAAATAATTCGAGAAAATGGTCGCTATTTTATTATCACTTTAATAAAGGAATTACGCCAACGCCTGCCTACAAATATTGCCACACTAAAAAAATTGACTTTTTCAGTTGGAAATGCATTAAGAGTAATTAAACCAAAAGTATTTGTTCAACTACAGCAACAAAAACACAAATATAATGCCGACGAAATAACATCCATAGAGATGCAATGGCAACGGTTAACGTTACATACCTGGAGTAATTTAGACTCAACTGTAAAATTTTGGGCCGAAGTTTATCAATTTCGAAAGGCCCTAGGAGAAAACCCTTTCGCTGACCTTTGCAACCTAGTTTTTAGTTTTCTTGTTTTGCCTATAAGTAATGCAGAAGTAGAGCGAATATTTAGTTCAATGAATATAATAAAAACTAAGCAAAGAAATCCAATGTGCGTTAAAACGTTAAACGCTATTTTATATATAAGATACGGTTTAAAACGCGAAGAAAAATGCTGCCATAATTTTACTGTAGATGACGATCTCTTAAAATTAATGAATTCAGGTGATATATACAATAGTGATTCATTTGATGATGAGGAATATACACTCGATATAAATTAATGGTGTTAACTAGTCTTTCGTTTCTTGCGATTTATTTAAATAAAGCATGTGAATTTTCACTAAAACATTTTAGCCGTTTTTTGCCAGAGTCTATGTGAAATTTCACTAAAACATTTTAGCCGTTTCTAGCCGCTTTTTTTTGCCAATCTAGCCGGTCGGCCCAAAAAGTTCTGGCAACAGTGTATACCAGTGCCTGCCAAAAAGAGAAAAGTCTTAAAATGAGAATGTATTAGTTATGAAACAAAAAATGAGAATGTGTTGGTGGTAATGCACGGAAAAAAGTCTGTGTTGTATTACTTTTTATAAAAAATTTGGTATGTTTTTTTTGCCGTTTTTCATTGTGCGCTATTTTTTAGATCTAAACAACATAGAAACATATAATGAAAGTTAACGGCCCTAAGAAAGGAAAAAGTTGGTAAAATTTTGTATGTAT
>NW_016157442.1:132422-151830 GCF_001687245.7 Rhagoletis zephyria
TATTTGTTGCTCTTCTACTCTTTCTGTTAACGTTCGGATTGTGTACGTGTAAGAAGCCGATTGTGTACATGTGAAAGGCCGAATATAGTTCGTTTCCCAGGAAAGTGTTTGGCGGGCACTGTCATATATACAATAAGCCATCGTTCGGACTTCGCTCCGATAGGAGTACATTTGATCCGTTTTGTCGAAAAAAATTGAAACCTAGTCCTCTACTTCGCTCAACTGAAAATCTGCTCCGTTTTGTTGCATCAACAAATTTACTCTTCAAATAGAAAGGAGGTGGGGTTTTAAATAGCAAACTAAAAGTTATATTTTACCTTTTTATCGACACGATTGTTACATTGGTGAGCTACAGCAACTTTGCAAATACACTTGAATTCGTGAATAGGCCCTCACAATCGCCCGATTTGAACCCGATCGAAAAATATTGCTCTGTCTAAAGTTCTGTAATTGCGTCGTTGCCCACCGATGTAACAATTGTCCCGGTAAAGAAAGAATGAAATAACTTTTTATTAATTTTAACCAAGGCATTTTAACTTTAATGATAATTGCTCGCTGGATTAAGGCGCCTTTACACGGGTCGATTTTCTAGTAGATTTTTGTCGTTCAACCAAAATCGACGCTTTTATTATAAAATTGCCTTGAAAAGGGCACCAAAGAACAGCTCGCGTTTACTTGTGGTAGTGATCACATCTGCTCATATACACTCCTCGTCATTTGAATTGCACACCCCTGTCAATTCTTAATATTTACAGTTTTCCGTTTGTTTATTTAATATAAATTTTTTTTTTTAAATATCGTCACTACATACGAATAAAGGCGCGCTGGTGTTTTGACGGTGAAAAAAAGCGTTTAAAAAAATTTTGCGAAAAAAGATGCTTATAAAAAACTTTTTTCGCCATCAACTTTTGAGCTCGCGCCTTTATTCGTGTCTAGTGACGATATAGCATATTCTACGGGTAAATGCAATTTTAAAATTTTTATACAAACTAAAACTTAAAAGAAAGTTTATTTTCCATTTCTTGGGCAGCATTTTATATGATTTTTTCGTTTTTCTCGAGAGCTGGAAACAGTTCTTAAAAAAGGTCAACATAGGAGTGTGCCATCCTAATGACCTGCAGTGAATAAGTTAATAATATTTTTAGAAAAATTTCTGATATGCAGTTGTGTAGCCCATTCAATTATAGTGTAATTAAGTGCAAAATTGAAGTGACTCTAAAACAGCCCCGATTTTTCAAATTCATTTATTTTTTATTGACAGTGCTGCGCATTTTATTCCATATAAAAGTTTTGTCGAGCGTACTTTGTATGAGAGAAAATGCGCAGCACTATCACCAAAAAAATTGTCAAAAATCACCGCTATTTTACACACTTGAAACTTGCACTTTATTGTACCCCTTTGTTGGCATTTTTTTAACTCTGTATAAAGTTTTAAAATCGGATGTAATGATTATTCAATAAACAAAATTAAAAGCGTAAATACTAAAGATTAAAAAGTTGAGCTATTCAAATGACGAGGAGTGTATGTGGCGTACGTTTGGGAGAGTGAGCCTTTTTACTCCAGAATGCGTGTGCAGTGGCTCTCATTGCTATACGTGTATTAGTAAGATTTGTTGCACCCTTCCCGTTTGCCCATGATTTCCCCCTGATCAAGCCCGCGGAATGGGCTCGCTTGCCATACGGGCAAAAGTGCCCATGTCTGGTTAAGATGATCGGTGATGGTTATGTTTCCCACGTTGGATGAATCTGGTGGCTCCGTCACGATGATCGATGATATAAGGTTGGCTGCTATGAAGATAAGAAGGCCGGATACGAATGTGCGTAAAGAATAGTTCACTGTAAATCGGTACGCGTTCCAGCAACTCCTGTACAGCAATTGTAGGAATGTTTAAAAAAGTTTCAATGTAGGTCGTTAGACAATAGATGTACCATTTTATAGTACTGGCTTTTAATTTGACAGTTTTATTCGCGTTGGAAGTAGCTACTCAAAAAATAATGTTGAACAAATTCGTTGAAAATCCGACATTTTCGAGATCAAATATCAAATTGAAATTAAAGATACCAATAACTTCTAAGTTTCCTCCATAAATTAATGAATGGATTCCCTCTGCTTAAATAAGCGGAGTAAACTAATTATTAAAAAGCATCATTCCGTACCAGCTTAAGAATAAGTCGCTTTACCTCACTTAGGAAAAAAAATCGACTTATCAGACTTAAACCTTATCGAGTTATTATATACAAATTTAAGTTACATTAAATAAATTTAATAACAAAAACTGCACTCGTTTACTTTACCCCAATGTTTACACCAAATTTGGTATTTTATAATAATGACTAATAAAACATGTTTAAAACTTGACTTCGGTCAAATTCCACGTTAAAAGTTTTAAGCTAAAAAGAAACAGGGTGATATCCTCTTAAAACTAAATTTATAAAAGTTTACACAGTTGCCAAGGGGCTATGAAATGACAAGAGAATCGAGGCAGTCTCAATAAAACTCGATCAGACTCCACAATGGGTCATATGAACCCAGAAATTTGCTGGAAGGAGCGTTTGCACAAAGTGTTATTCCATTGTATCATTCACTTTAGACCTTTTGTAAAGTGTTGGTTGGTTTTTATGACAATTAATTATTCACAACTGACTTTAAATCGAATTGAAGATAATCATGTGAATAAAGTTCTGGAAGTCATCAATTTACGAATATGACCTATTTATTTACGTCAAATCGAAAAATACATGGTATTTATTTAACACAAAATCAGTAGAGATGTGCGAACTGTTGAAAAACATAAACTAAATATAGTTTAGTAGAGCAAGTTGACTACTCAAGTCTCTAGAACGGGTGTTCAGAAAAATTGTATCATTATCAAAGAAATTATATGTTATTTATTTATCCAAGCAAAATATGAAACGTTCGCTAATATGTGTCTATAAAGGAGTCTTTTCCCTTTATTTTAATATATTAAATATTATTTTCTGAAAACCTGTTAAAAATATATAACCATTTCATGCGTACCGATTTGGAGTGAACTATGCTTTAGCGGTTTTATAGCCATCATTGGAAATTCCAATTGGAAATGAAAGCAGGGATGCATTTCTTGACCATTTCCAAAGGGATGCTTGTGTGATTGAAGATGCGCAGGGATGCATTCTTCAAGTGGGCGAAAGTCACTTGAATAGTGATCATATACTCATCATAAAATTATTCACCAGAACTACATATATATATAAATTAGCTTTTATGATATATATAGTTGGCAACCCTATTCAAAAATTTGATTATTTAACATTCATAGAGGAATAATTTATTGAAATTACATATGACGGCGCTCCGTTAGAAATAACATGTATATTTATTTCGTTGCAAGTTGGTGTTGAGGCAGGATCGCCGTTAATGTTAACGCCGGTTTCCATTATCTTAATTAATATTAGATCAGATAGTTTTCTCCAGGTAAAGCGTAGTGTACAACCGCGCGTCCGTCTTCCACAAGTATTTTCACCATAATGCCTTACTCAGTTCAAAACGCGCTTCATCCTTCTTCTTGTACTAGTGTATTCACCAGACACAACTCTGTGCATACACAGTATTTTTACACAGTAGTTTGAACACACAATAGTTGGTTATGTAACATGAGATGCATATACTATTATATACAGGGTCATTCAGCATTTCCAAATGAGATTAAAATTAGCAAAGTTATTTGTTGACATGGACACGGCCTTCCTGACTATCACACGTCCTCGGGTGTAATACTATAGCAACAAAACAATATTTTACATAAATGAAAATGTTTATACAACAAAACTTTTAAAAAATAATTTTCATATGATAGCTTTCAGTGACAGAGCGTTATTATTAGGAGTAAACTTTCTGAAATCAGGTCTTAATGAAATAGCTCACATAACACGTTTTATTTATTTATAATAATAGATTGGCGCTTACACATATGTTAGTGTTTGGCCGAGCTTCTCCTCCGATTTGTGGCGTGCGCCTTGATGTTGTCACACAAAGCGGAGGGGCCTACAGTTTTACGCCGACTCCGAACGGCGATTGTATTTTTATGAGAAGCTGTTTTTCATGGCAGAAATACACTCGGAGATTTGCCATTGCCTGCCGAGGGACGACCGCTGTTAAGAAAAAACCTTTTTTCTATATTTTTTGCGATGTTGCTTTGACCAGGGTTTGAACCCAGGTGCTGCGGAGTGGAAGCGCGCACTGCTTACCACTACACCACAGCGGCCGACGTTTTTTTTTATTTTTTTTTTTATTTTTTTTTTATTTTTTTTTTTTTTGTTAACGTCTTTTTCAACGTCTTTATCGTCAATAACGCCTCTTTCACCATTTTCATCACCAATAACGCCTCTTTCAACGTTTTCATCACCACTTACGTCTCTTTCAACGTTTTCTCACTAATAACGCGTCTTTCAACGTCTTCATCTCTAACAAGCTCAATTGCACTTTCAACATCGCTCATGTTTAACTCATTAGCAATTTCTTCCTCCGGAAGCTTACGCAAGTGTTCATGTGAGTATTTGTATGTCATTTTGCTACTCAAAGTTTTCAATACGTATCTGTCTCCATCCAAAACCTCTGTCACCAAAAACGGACCACGGAACTTAGGATCTGATTTTGTCTGATGTCGCTCTTCATTTTTAAGTAGTACATAATCGCCAACTTTATGTCTTAACAATTTTCGCTTTACCTTTATCAAAACTTTTCTTGTCATAACAAGCATTTTCCTGTATATTTTTAGTTGCTTGAGTTCTTAATAAATCAACATCGACTCTGTTTTCTTCTGTATTAATTGAAATTAAACCGAACGTCTGTGCCTCTTTACCTACATATTAGTAACTCTAATGGACTAGCCTTTGTAACCCGATTGACCGTGGAATTGAGTGCCAGTTGAATTTCGCCCAGTGCATCTTGCCAAGAGCGTTGGCTTGTTTCAACTGCCGTTAACAGATTTTTCAACGTACTCATTACTCTTTCTATCTGTCAATTAGCACGACTAGCACCTGTAGCAATCAGATGTAAATTAATATTTTGTGAAGAACAAATATCCCGGAACCCTTTGCTAGCGAAACACCTACCCTGGTCGGCAATTACACGAGTAGGCACACCAAATAGTGAAATTGATGACTTGAGGGACGTAATACAGTTTTCTGTGTCAATATTTATAGTATGATATAAATAATAAACGATAATATATTCCTTAAGGTCATTCTTACCACTCAATTTGCCAGTAATATCGATGTGAACGGTATGCCAAGGAATGCTAACTTTAGGAATTGGGTGCAGTTCTGCTTGTATTTTGCCGGTATGTGATTTGGATAGCTTGCAGGTTATACAATTATCAACAAATTTTCTAACGTACTTAGACATATTATCGAACCAGTAATATTCATAAACCTTGTCAAGTGTCTTCTTTGAACCCAAATGCATAATAGACACATGCACATGATTAATTACGGACCATCTGTGTAGGAACAACTGGTAAACATTTCGTTTTGCCATTTCTTTGTATTTTTCTATACAATGTGCCTGCACGCAGTTCATATGTATTCGCCTCATCTCTGTTAAGTTCTTTATTTCTTAATTTGCAAACAATAGAAGCTACTTCTCGATCCCGTTGTTGCTCTGCAAGGAGACAATCTTCTGAAATTTCTGCAAGATTGACACGCTTTTCAGGAATTCTCGTAACTGGCAGATTATCAGAGGGTAATGGATTACGAGAAAAGAAGTCTGCGTGAGCCATCCGTTTACCTTCTGCATACTCAACCGCAAAATCAAAGGATTGCAGATAGGCCCACCAACGATGGACCCTCGGTATTAAATCGTTTTAGGTACGCGATACTTTGATAGAATTACAATCCGTGATTACAACAAATTGGTGCCCTTGCAGATAATGTCGAAAATATTTAATCGACGGCCAAAGTCTCTAACTCATATGAATGATATCTAGATTCCGCAGGAGAAGTTCTTTTACTATAATATTCGATAACATGTGGCTTAGTGTTAATTTTATGTAACAGAATAGCACCATAGCCATCGGCACTAGCGTCTGTATGTAATTCGATTGGATATTGCGGATAAAAAATGGTTAAAACTGGTTTATTTGTCAATATAGAAATTATCTGCTGTCGTATCTGTTCATGCTCTGGCTTCCAAATAAAATTGTTTTTATTGGAGACAAGAAAGTACAGTGGCTTCATTATTTGTGAAAATTTTGCTACAAATTGGCGGAAATACGAAGCCAACCCTATAAATTGTCTTAACTGGTGAACAGATTGAGGTAGTGGTAGAGCTGTTAATGCTTGAATTTTACGCGGGTTGGGTCGTATTACGCCGGCTTTAACTTCATATCCTAGATATTCAACACTCGATTTTAGAGAAGAACATTTAGTAATATTAAACGAAAACCCAGCCTTTGTCAAAATATTTAACACCACCTCTAATCTTTCAAACGCTTCCTCTTTTGTTGACGAAATAATCATAATGTCATCCATATACACTATGACATATGAGTATGCAAGGTCCCCTAATGCTTTCATCACAGCTCGTTGGAAAACCGATGGGTCATTCTTGAGTCCAAAGGGCATAGTCAAAAATTCATACTGCCCCTCTGGCGTGACAAAAGCAGTGAGTTCAATTCATTTTGGATGGACAGGGATTTGGTGAAATCCGCTCGCCATATTCAAACAAGAAAAATAATTTCCTCCCCGCAACCTGGCAATTTGGTCAGATATAAGTGGTAATGGATACTTATCGGAAATTATGTTCGAATTCAATCCGCGGTAGTCAACACAAAGGCGATCAGCCCCGTTCTTCTTCTTTACGAGTAGCATAGGACTAGCAAACGGAGAACAACTAGGGCGAATTATATTGTATTTTATCAACTCCGCTATTTTATTTCTAACAATCTCTTTTTCTTCCGAACTAAGCCTATAGGGACGCCTTTGCACAGTTTTACTTTGATCAATTAACCGTATCTCTAACTGGCCAGTGGTGACACGAGTTTGCGGAATACCTTCTATGGAGAATTCGGAATACTCACTCATCAATGACATTAACTGAGATTTATCATTTTCTGATAGGTCGGTATCAAGAGTAAATGAGCTGTTAGAACATGTATTTGCTATCTTTTCCTTAAAAATTTCAAATTTATTAGCTGTAATAATAATACCGAACGGTTCAGAATTTCATGGCCAGTCATAACATCGTGCTTTAAATATTTATCTAGTACAGCATGGAATAAAACTTCCGAGGGAATAATCACCGATTTTAACATTTGATAGGATTTGAAAATTACTACATATAGATGTACTTATTTCCGATACCTCTTACCTCTTTCCCGAAAATTTCTCCGACACCGTTTCCTTAAGAAGCGAACATTCAGCCCCGGAATCAAAACAGAATAGATATAACTCACCAGATTGACTCAGTATTTCCTTAGGTTCGATTATTTCGCATGCGTCCACTTTCTTTTCAAAACCGGATTTATTGTTGCTTGAATACCGATTGCTGCTTTTGTTACACTTTGATGCAATATGGCCAGCTTCTCCACACTTGAAGCAAATAAGTGATGGCCGACATTTTTCTGCTGACATGCTGCCCGAAAATTGACATGATTTCATTGATGATTTGCCTTTATCTTTTTTCAATCGGCAATCGGCAATTTTATGGCCCACTTTTCCGCAGAAATGGCATTTTAGGTAAGCCGATGGTTTATGTTTTTTTGACTCTGGCTGATTTTCAAAAGCAAACTTTCTTTTGCCAAACACAAAGGCTCTGAGTTCTTGCTGGAGTTCGTTTCGTGTCTTTATGCTCGTTTTAAATAACAAACGTTGCAAACTGTTGTTAAAACGAGAAGAATGTGCAAGAACCACTGCGATAGCTATTTCCTCAATAGTTAGTGATTTCCATTTATGAAATAGTGAGCTTATTTGAGACAACCATTGCGATGCACACCCCTCCATTGACTTACTGAGGGCTATAATAAGTGTACTGCCTTCTAATGGATTGTCTGCCATTATTACGTACACAGTTGAGCACCAAGAAATTGCATCTACACCCAAAACGACAGGGTTAAATTTTGGTAGTGTAATACTTCCGCCCTGTCTGGTGGATTTTGGTGACTGTACCGCTTGGAACAGTTCAATAAATTGTCGATTTTGCTGTTCCAATATTTGGCACAACTGCTCATTTGCATTCACTGAAGATGGGGGAGTCCATCCCACTTTTGATGACGGCGCTCCATTAGAAATACCATTTATACTTATTTCGTTGCAAGTTGGTGTTGTGGCAAGAGCGCCGTTAATGTAAACGCCGGTTTCCATTATCTTAATTAATATCAGATCAGATAGTTTTCTCCAGGTAAAGCGTAGTGTACAACCGCGCGTCCGTCTTCCACAAGTATTTTCACCATAATGCCTTACTCAATTCAAAACGCGCTTCATCCTTCTTCTTGTACTAGTGTATTCACAAGACACAACTCTGTGCATACACTTTCGTCTCTTTCTTACATTTTCAATACTCATGGTTTTTGTCGTGACGCGCAGAAGCACACTCGGTAAAGTGAAATGCTTTTACCTCGCTCACAAACCCGAAGAACATATTGAAAAGGTACACGAAAACAGCTTACTTCGATTATAGTGAAATTTGTTTAACACAGTATTTTGTACACAGTAGTTTGAACACACAGTAGTTTGTCATGTAACATGAGATGCATATACACTTATATACAGGGTCATTCAGCATTTCCAAATGAGATTAAAATTAACAAAGTTATTTGTTTACATCGACACATACATATATATAATATATTTAATTTAACCTTTTAGGCAGATGGCAACGCTATTAAAAAATATTACCTCTTAATAAAAGTGCACTGAAATGGCTTTCGTTCGATAAAAGCGTTGCAAAATTTTACGCTACTTAAATATTTTATTCACTCTATCTGCAGGCAGATGGCAACCCTATGTAAAGCGGTAAAGCTGACCTTCAAAATTGTGTTTCAATATTTAAATTTCATGTAGTATTTATGAGGGTAGATATGGAGCGATGACATAAAAAACCTTAAAGAAACACATATGTACATCTTATAATAAGTATATATAAAAATGTTGTGTTCGTATGTCACGGTCGTCAAAACTCGAGAACGGCTGAACCGATTTGAATATTTTTTTTTTGTATTGTTCGGTATAATACCAGAACCAATGATATCGCAAAAAATTGGAGGACTGCCACCTATTTGAAAATTTTTAAACCGAATTATATTGATAAAATAAATACATGATTACAATATGGGTATGAAATTAAAGAGGTTTAAGAAAGAAAACTGCTGGAAATATTTTTGCCTATTTGTCAAAATAACAAAATTGATAAAATAAATGAAATGTTGCCATGTGGGTGTCAAACTAAAGAGTTTTAAGGCTTACAGTCGAAAATATTTTAAAGGAGGGTTGCCACCTGTTAAAAAATTTAGCGCGATTTAATTGATAAACTAAATGATATACATATATAAAAATGTTGTGTTCGTATGTGACGGTCGCCAGAACTCTAGAACGGCTGAACTGATTTGAATAATCTCTTTTTTGTATTGTTCGGTATAATACAAGCACCAATGATATCGCAAAAAAATTGGAGGGTTGCCACCTATTTGAAAATTTTTAAACCCAATTATATTGATAAAATAAACAAATTATTACAATATGGGTATCAAATTAAAGAGGTTTAAGAAAAATAAATGCTGGAAATATTTTTGAGGACGGTTGCCACCTATTTTAAAATTTTGACTCAGTTAAATTGATAAAGTACACGAAATATTGCTATGTGGGTGTCAAACACAAGAGTTTAAAGAAGGCTGTCGAAAATATTTTAAAGGAGGGTTGCCACCTGTTAAAAAATGTATCGCAATTTAATTGACAAACTAAATGATATATTACAATATAGATATTAAACTAAAGAGGTTTAAGAAAGATAACTGCTGGAAATATTTTTGAGTACATTTGCTTTGAAAATTTAAACTCAGTTAAATTGATACTGCAATTTGGGGGTCAATCTTTAGATTTTTAAGATGGCTTGCAGCCGAAAATATGTTTGAGGAGGGTTGCCACCTGTTTGAAAATTAAACTCAATTCAATTTATATACATAGGTATCAAATTAAAGAGGTTTAAAAAAGAAGACTTAAAAATATTTTTGAGGAGGGTTGCCACCTATTTGAAAATTTTAACTCAGTTAAATTGACTAAACAAATGAAATATTGCAATGTGAGTATTAAACTAAAGAAATTTAAAAGACCTATAGTCGAAAATATGTTTGAAGAGGGTTGCCACCTGTTTGAAAATTTAACTCAATTAAATTGGTCAAAGAAATGAAATGTTAGAATATGGGTACCAAACTAAAGGCATTTGAGAAATCTTGATTTAGAAATATTTTCAATAAGATTATGCCCTATCTAAAAGTAAAGACTGCAAATATTGCAACTAAATGAAATATTACATAATTGGTTCCAAACGAAAGTGTTACTAGAGATTTTTTTACGTTTCCGCTTTTCCAAAAGTCGAACAGTTTAACTGAAGAAAGCATTTACAAAATCTTATCAAACGAAGTGATCATATTATCAACGAAGAGTTGGTATACAAATTTCGCAATGAAAAAAAAAAATATTAAAAACTACTGATACAAATGAAAAAATAATAAAAACCATACCTAACGAAAACATAAAAATTTCCCATGAACGCTGTTTAAAAATCCTTAATGAAAATTTAAAATTGTTGTCACAATTCCATAACATTATAAAATAGTTAACTTTAATCATAAAGAATTTCACTAGCCTACTACTTACAATACAGCGTGGCGACGAATAACTGTTACCCAGGTTTTTTTGAGAAATAAACGGGTCCTTTATAAATTTTGCGAAAAAAGTATTTTATTGTTAATTTCCCACAGATTTTACTTTAGATGTATTAATAAGTTTTTAAATGTTAATCCTAATTTACATTTGCCAGCAGTGTAAACTTTGAGAGAAAAGTTCATTTGGCACGCAGCTACAAATTTTTTTTTTCACAACAAATTTCAAAGTTAAAAGCTACAACTAATGGCATAGTAACATATTGGATATCTCAATTCTATCGACTAGGTGTATGGTGTCAAGTTAGCACTACATACCATTTTTTCTTAAAAAACGAAAGCTACAAATTTTTTCTTTCCACAACAAATTTACAACAAAAAAGCTACAATTAATGCCGTTGTAACATTTTCAATATCTCAATTCTGTCGTCAATGGTGCATGGTGTCAAGTTAGCACTACATACTAAATTTTGTTCGAAAAAGGGTCAACTCAATTTTTTCCAGAAAAACGAAAGCTACAAATTTTTTCTTTCCACAACAAATTTTAAAGTTAAAAGCTACAATTAATGGCATAGTAACATATTGGATATCTCAATTCTATCGACTAGGTGTATGGTGTCAAGTTAGCACTACATACCATTTTTCTTAAAAAACGAGAGCTACAAATTTTTTCTTTCCACAACAAATTTACAACAAAAACACTACAATTAATGCCGTAATTAACTTTTCCAATTTCGAAAATTGTAGTGCTAACTTGACACACGTGGACATTTTACGTAAACATTGCCTGTAATTTCTCGATTACCACTAGCGGCGACATAAATGCTTGCCTGAAATATTCAACATTGTGGCAAGAGGCACATACATACATTGCAGTTGAATACGAATACGCATGTCCCACTACAGAGCAATTAATCAGCCCAGGTATTCTCGCGACAATTATTGAACATAGGGAACGGAAAGCTGCCAGCCAATGAGAGATTAGGAAGAATTTTATTCCCTGAAAATTTTTTTAACTTAGAAACATCGAAAGAAGAACTGATCGAAAGAATGTTTCCGGATATTCAAATTAATTATAGGAATCACGGTTGGCTTATTGAACGAGCTCTTCTTGCCGCGAAGAATAAGGATGTCCATCAACTCAATAAAGTTTTTCAATCCAGCATTCGAAGTAATGAAATAACATATGTACAGCGGTAAACACCGTTGTGGAAATAAATGAAGCAGTTAATTATCCAACGGAATTTTTGAACTCGATTAATCTTCCAGGGATTACCCAACATACTGAAATTGAAAATAGCTGTGGCAATAATCATGTTGCGGAATATTAATCAGCCGAAACTCTGCAACGGCAAGCGAGTCGCAGTTATGAAATTGATGAACAACGTAGTGAAAGTAAAGATTTTAATGTGGCCTTTCAAAGTTAAAGAATCCGACCGATACATCATTTCAATTTAAAAGATTCCCAATTCGATTGGCATTCGGAATCACAATCAGTAATGCTCAAGGTCAACCTTTGGAAAGGTATCTATGCTACGTGTCGGTAGACCAGATAGCCTTGATATCTACGTAGAGAATGGAAAAACGAAAACTATTGTATACCTACACTAGGGTGTTCCAAAAATACACATGAAAAAGTAAAGTCGGAATTTTATGCTCTCACTCCCTAAGATTGTGCTATACCGAAAAATGTATCCTTATTTTTTTATTTTAAATCGCTCAAAGCGCCCAAAATTTTCCATGTATTTTGTATGCGGAAAAAGCAACTTTTCGTAGAAATGGTATAAAATTCTTAAAAATCAATATTTTCTATCGGAAAAACTCCCAATAATAATACTCAATTGTTTATTTAACAATTTTTTTATCGCAACTATAACTTATAGGTCCGCCAAATACCCACAAAAACCCTGAAAAATTGAATGGGAGTACCAATAAAAAATCGTTAGTATTGAAAAATGGTTAAATAAACAATTCAGTATTATTATTGAAAGTGAAGAAAACCAGAGTTTTCCGATCGAAAAATATTGATTTTCAAGAATTCCATACCATTTACACGAAAAGTTGTTTTTTCCCCATATAAAAATACATGGAAAACTTTGAGCGCTTTGAGCGACCTCTAAATCTTTTTTGATTTCAAAATAAAAAAATAGGGGTATACTTTTTTTCGATATAGAACAATCCTTATCTGAAGCGTATACTTTGTTTCGTTAATCATTAGTTGCGTTCGACAACACAAAAATTTGTAATAGCTTTACCAAACTTTTACTGGGTGGCGTTCGATAACGACAAAAAATTATCCAACACACAAAAATTGAGAGAGCAAGCGTTCATTTTGATGCAAGAGCAGCGTTCATTTTGTACTGACAAAATTTTAGCCAGCAAAAATTATCCGTCACGAAAACATATGATCACAAAACATATGGTTGCAATTTTTGTAAATAAACAAAATTGAATTTTTCGAGTTTTGGTATTTGTATGCTTTTTAGCTGCCTGCTATGTGACTTTATGATAGTGCTAACTAGTTTTTACTTCTAGAAATGTTCCTGGCGAACATTAAACGTTCACTTTCCTTTTTCCTTCCATGGAGGCAACATGAATTTCAGTTTGTTTACAAATAAAACAAACAAAATCAGCTGGTGTATCTTCTTCTTCCGGTTTTTGCAAGTGATGGCTAATTTCCTGTTCGTTTACTTTTTTTGCTTTTTCCTCTCTTTAGGAGAGAAATTTCTCTTATGCTCTTGATTTTGATTGTGAATTTTGTCAACGAACACAACTATTTATCATCCAGGTATCAGGAATATGCCACAGCAAAGCGTGCAGGGTACAGCTAGTATGTATGTATATACATACATACATACACATATGTAATGTATGCACTTACACCTATGTAAATATGTATATACATATATAAAAAACGTATAGAAATAAACGTAAATATAGTTTATGTGCATGAGACATATCATATTTCTTATATCTCTATTATCTTCTCAAACGAAAACTTCCTAAAATACTTGAAAACTTCACATGAAGGAACTTTTTACTTGCGGAAGTTTCACAACGTAGTGTTTGTCGAGTACTTTACTTAGTTACTCGACGATTAGCGACTATACTTCTCTTCACTATCTGCACTCTCAGTGAGAGGAAGAGAAGGAAGCGTATTCGCTAGAAAACTTCACTAAGAAGCGAAATGTCTTCCGATGCAGACCTCTATTATCCATCGAACCTAAAAATTTGAAAACAATAAAAAACACATGAAGTGAACACATTTTGGTACGGAACGCCCCATATAGTTTGTTTTGCTAAAAAATATCGCACGTTAAATAATATACAGAACTATTTCAAAATTTAAATTTTGTGGGAAAACGCAATCAAAATTTGATCAATGCATACAGTTGGTATACAAAAAGCCAGTTGAAAAGACCCATATCTTTGCGGTGTTTGGGAAGTTTAGCCCTCTGTTGGGCTGAACATGTTCTACTTATCAAGCTTATTAATTCTATGATGAATTCTCAAAAAACTTAAATTTTGAGTTACATCTCTGTATTATTAAACGTGCGAAATATACATATAAATACTGTGTGCATATCTTATTGCATTAAGCGAGCAAATCTTGTATACATATATACATATATATCCATAAAATATTTTTAATAGGTTTGCCCCCTATTTCGAATCGAATATTTATTTAATTTTTTGTTTAGAAAAAAAAGGTAAAATACTTCTATTCAAGGGTACAAAATATTATGTCCTAGGATAATAGTGTAAGGTTTCCACTTATTTTCGATTCTACACAATCTTATTACATTAAACGAGCAATTCTTGTATATATATGTACATATCCATAAGGTTCTCGGAAAGGCTCTAACGATTTTGATGCAATTTTGTAAACAGATAATATTTTGGATTTTAAGGTTATCTGAAGACTCGCCTAAGGTTGCCACCAATTCGAAATTAGATACAAATTAATTAAAGCATCATAATATGGGTATCAAATGGGAGGTATTTTAAAGATCCCTAATTAAAAATATTTTTAATCTTGCCACCTATTTTGAATCGAATATTTATTTAATTTTTTGTTTAGAAAAAAGAAAATATTTTCCGTCAGGGTTGCCACTCTTCTATGTAATACAAATTTTTATTTTGTTATTTTCAATCAGCATTTTTTTTTAAGTGCACACAGTTTATATACGCTCAAGACATGTACCATTCATTCCAGCGTATTTCCGAATAGGGTTGCCACCTAAATTTGGAGTAAGAAATTTTTTTTAATAAATATCGAAATCTAAAATACGTTTTTAAAGCTATCCAAATCTTGAAAACTTTAAAAAGTATATGCACTCCGGGAAAAGCTCGGTTAACCTGGTACTATGTATTACACCGTGCGACAGTCAATTTTACACACGAAAAACTCAATAGGGGTATTCTCGAAGTCTTGCACGATGCACGGATTGCACGAAATGCAAAAATACTATTCCAAATTTCGAAGAATACGAGAACACCCCATTGCAAAGAGGTAGCATGCATGGGGAGCAAGCACCGAAATTATGTATCAAATACAATAACAAGAGACAGCAAAAAAAAATTAAGTGAGCGAGATGAGAGGAATGAGAGAAATATGTAGCAATTCCAACAACAAAACAACTAGCACAGGGTCGCTATTATCTTGCTATGCTATTTTGCAAAATATATACATGGGTTTCGACGTTGCATATTTTGCAGCGATAGGAAATGTTGTTTCCCATGAATTTTCTTGTTGTGTGTTTGCAATTTATGCAATCCGTGCAACGTGCAATGGCTTTGCAAGATTTGGAGAATACCCCTAATATATTCACAAAACTGGGGGCCAAATATAGTAAAACTGCGTTTTTAGTTTTTTTCTCGGACGTCCGGACCTTGTTTAAAAGGACTTTGAAATTTCTAGAATATGATTGAATAAAAAAATTATTCGAAAGATGCGGTGCATTGTAGAGTAAAAATATTGGTATCAATTAAAAGAAAAAATTCTGTAGAATAGAAAAAAATTTAATTTTTGGGTGCACCAGGACGAATAAGTTTGAAAATGTCCTTCTAAAACTTTATCCTTGAATATCCTTGGAAATTTCCAATATTTATGTTAGGAGTAATATGTTAACTACCACATCCTCGAATTTCGTCCTTCTAACTTTATTAGTTTTAGATTTAAAAAATGTACACTTCTCTTTATAAGATATTGGTAGTTACAATATACATAAATGAAGATACTGGAATCATTATTATGGAACCATGTATGCGCTCTAAAAGACCAAACTGACTGTATGATATACCTACGGTTCAGATACTTTAATTGTTTTGTATATAAAGGCGTAGCCAGCCTTTCATCTAGGGGGCAGGAGTTTATATAGAGGGAAAAAATGTTTTTAATTATATTTTTTTTTTGTATATAAAATGAAATTTTTGGGTTTAAGAAAGTATGTTTTCTGGTAGTCTTTACAACGATACCAATTTTTTAAAAATCGGTTAGTAATTTTTTTGTTTCAAATATTTTTCTTTATAAAAAAAGGTATTTTTTGCTTTAAAGTGTTTTTTCTTAAATTATTATACACAAGTATACAAATATGCACACCAAAGGAAAGGGGATTAAATCGCCTTTACAACGATACCAAATTCTTAAAAATCGGTTAGTAATTTCTCTGTTAATTTTTTTTTTTATAAAAACAGGTACTTTTTCCTTTTAAGTGTTTTTTCTCAAATTTTTATATACGAAGTATACAAATACGCATATCAGAAGAAAGAAAATTTGATTGCGTTAACAACGATATACATTTTTTAAAAATCGGTTAGTAATTTGTTTGTTTAAAATATTTTTTTTTATAAAAAACAAGAATTTTGTCCTTTTAAATGAATTTCAAAGTCCTTTAAAAAGTCCTGACGTCAGAGACAAAAACTAAAAACTATATACTATATTTGGCTCCTAATTTGTGAATATATTGATTTTTTCGTGAGTTTTAAAAATATTTAGTTTTTGTCGCACGGTGTTATACATACAGTAATTTGAAATAATAAGGACGCTACGTTTTGACCATTTAAGGATTTTTTATTGCCTCTGTTTTGTTTAAAGCAGTGATGGGCAAAATTGTATGTATTAAGAAGTAAGTACTAAGTAAGTACAAAAGTATTTAGGTATTTGTGTTGTGGTAAATACCAAAGTACTATTTACTTAAATATTTTGGATGTTACTAAATACCAAGTATGCTAGTATTTACTTATTTTCACAGCGCTAAATACTTTGTCTAAAAGTATTCACTTAGTTTCACCTAACGAAACACCGCGTACAGAAGTACTTTGAGACTTTGGCCTCACTAACTACCGCGTACCAAAGTATTTAGTGACTTTGGATTTACTACCCAGCAAAAAACACGATTACCACAGGAACGAAAGTAGAAACGAGCTAGGCGATGGGAATCGCTTACCCTTTCGCTTCAAGAAGTCCTTATTTTAACATGGGCATGTCATTGGAGGTAAGCCCTTACCCGCAGCATTACCTTCAAACGAAAGGAGAACGCATGGATAAACAGAATCCAGAGAAGCGAACAAAGAATACCTTACAGAGAAACTAATGTAGAATGCTTAGATAAGTACATACTTATTTATATTAAATTTAAATCAGAAAATGTCTTAAAAGATTAAAATTAATTAAAATTTTTATAAATCAGCTTTTATACAAACATATGTATGTATGTATTTAGGTATTTAGATTTTCTTAAAAATCGGTATGTACATACATTCATTATTAATTAAGCTTAAAATTGTACTTCCTCACTCTTGTACTTCACTTCATCGACTGACTTCAACTTCGCTGCAAATTGAACAAAGCAAAACATGATTTTTATGCGAGACAAATTTCCACAGAAAGCAACGGTAGAAAAAGAACTTTTGGATATTCATTCTATTTTTCAGCTGACTACGATGCAGCATTCTACTTTGCATTCCCGGAAATGAAGCAAAGAAGCGAAACAAATAAAATATTGTAGGACATTCTACTTTGCATTCCCTGAAATGAAGCAAAGAAGCGAAACAAATAAAATGTTGGAGGACATTCTACTTTGCATTCCCTGAAATGAAGTAAAGAAGCGAAACAAATAAAATATTGTAGGACATTATACTTTGCTTTCCCGGAAATGAAGCAAAGAAACGAATTAAAAAGGAAATATTATAGGACATATTACTTTGCATTCCCCGAAATGAAACAAAGAAGCGAAATAAATAAAATATTGTAGGACATTCTACTTTGCCATACTAGCAATGCATAAAAGAAGCGAAAAAATTCGAAGGCATTATAACGCTATGCCTTCTAGAACACGTTACCACTAAAAGCGATTACCCATTTTTGCTGGGTAGAGACTTTTTTTCACTAAATACTGGATACAAAAGTACTTAGTATTTAGGGCTTCACTACATACTGCATACCAAACCACTAAGTACTTATGTCTTGATTAAACACTAAATACTTGCATTAACTCAGTGTGACTATCTCGGGATTCTCAGTACTAGATAATAACGAGACTTTTTGGACATTCGGCACTATTTCGGTGTTCTCGGTACTAATGCCGGGATTTTAGAAGCTTTAGGGCATATTCCGGGATTTTGGAGACTACTTCGGGATTCTCGGGACTAATATCGGGATTTTTAGAACTTTCGGGACTATTCCGGGATTTTTCAGACTACTTCGGAGTTTTGGGGACTTTTCGGATTCTCGGGACTCATATCGGAATTTTTGGGTCTTTAGGGACTGTTTCGGTATTTTCAAGACTACTTCGGAGTTTTCGGAATTCTCTGCACTAATATCGGGATTTTTGGAATTTTTGGACTTTTTCGGTATTTTCGAGACTACTTCGGAGTTTTTGGGATTTTTCGGATTCTCTAGACCAGACATGGGCACTTTTTTGCCCGCGCAGTAGCGAAAGTGCGAGCGCGGGCTGGAGAAAGGGAAAAACAGTTTACGGGAGGAAGGGTATGAAAAGTTGCGAAAAAAATATTTATATCCCACCGACATCATGTTCATCGCAGTACGGCTGCGGTAATACTGACTTTGTGTACCAAACAAAGAGCATACATTTTCCTCATATACACAATAAGCCATCGTTCGGACTTCGCTCCGATAGGAGTAGATTTGTTCCGTTTTGTCGAAAAAATTTTAAACCTAGTCCTCTACTTCGCTCAACTGAAACTCTGCTCCGTTTTGTTGCATCAACAAATTTATTCTTCATATAGAAAGGAGGTGGGGCTTTTAATACCAAACTAAAAGTTATATTTTACCTTTTTATCGACACGATTGTTACATTGGTGAGCTACAGCAACTTCGCAAATACACTTGAATTCGTGAATAGGCCCCCACAATCGCCCGATTTGAACCCGATCGAAAAATATTGCTCTGTCTAAAGTTCTGTAATTGCGTCGTTGCCCACCGATGTAACAATTGTCCCGGTAAAGAAAGAATGAAATAACTTTTTATTAATTTTAACCAAGGCATTTTAACTTTAATGATAATTGCTCGCTGGATTAAGGCGCCTTTA
>NW_016157442.1:151956-152528 GCF_001687245.7 Rhagoletis zephyria
CTCGATTAAGGCGTCTTTACACGGATCGATTTTCTAGTAGATTTTTGTCGTTGAACCAAAATCGACCCGTGTAAATGACATCTCAACCACTAGCTGGTCGATTTTCCAGTCTACAGATATCGACCTTTATAAGGCCGCTTTAGCTCCTTATTTGTACAAGGATACGAGGAGAAATGAATTGTTTTTTATAAAGATAAGAAATGCACATCTACTACGAATACTTGATATTTACTTCCATTTTTGTAGTCCGAACCCAGCAAAGAGCGCTCGGTGAAGGTCAGCTAGTGATCAAATTTGCCAACAGGGCTGCCAAACATACATAGCTATGAAGTGCCATATTGAGGATAAAAAAGTGCTAAAACGTGCCAAATAGAAAATTAAAAGTGCCAAAAAAGGTGTCATTCTCTTTAGTTCTTCCCATTAGCATTAAAATTAGACAAATTAAAACAAAAGCCCAATGTCAAAGTAAGATAAACCAGTTGTATACACTATGGAAATTAGAAAATTTTAGTTGAGAAATAGAAGTACACGCAAAGGATTTCACAAAAATGTATTTAAATTTGGCTTTTTTT
>NW_016157442.1:152695-153016 GCF_001687245.7 Rhagoletis zephyria
GTATTTTCGCATATAAAGCTGTATGTTCAAATATTTTAAGTAATCACACAATGAAACTTGTAAATATTTCCAGCTATGCGCAGTTAATCAATTTAATAAATTTAATTTTGTTTTTTTATTCGTAAAACAATTTCGAAAACTTGGTTTTTCTAGAGGCTTTATTTTTATGCAATTGCTTACTTTTGTACAAATGCGTACACCCAGCTAATTAGCAGAATATTCTATGGATTCCGTGATAGAGACTGTGTGAAAATATTGCGTTTGGATTATCTTGGAGCATATTATCCAGAGGAGAAGCTCGGCCAAACACTAACATATGTG
>NW_016157442.1:153208-167789 GCF_001687245.7 Rhagoletis zephyria
AAAAAAATTTTCAAAAATCACCGCTATTTTACAGACACTTGAAACTTGCACTTTATTGTACCCCTTTGTTGACATTTTTTTAACTCTGTATAAAGTTTTAAAATCGGATGTAATGAATATTAAATAAACAAAATTAAAAGTGTAAATACTAAAGATTAAAAAGTTGAGCTATTCAAATGACGAGGAGTGTATGTGGCGTACGTTTGGGAGAGTGAGCCTTTTTACTCCAGAATGCGTGTGCAGTGGCTCTCATTGCTATACGTGTATTATTTGCCCATGATTTTCCCCTGATCTAGCCCGCGAAATGGGCTCGCTTGCCCATACGGGCAAAAAAGCCCATACGGGCAAAAGTGCCCATGTCTGCTCTAGACCATAGGTGGGCAATTTTTGCTCGCGAGCAACGCCAGCGCCGCAGTTCGTATACGTATACAGAAGCAAAGCAGCGAATTTGGATTCAGTCTGCTTCCAGATTTTACCAAGGTTACATCACGTTCGGCTGTTGATTGTTTTTCTTCGTAATTTAGAACGTAGGAAATTTACAAACAATACCCAAAGCAAAAAGTGGTGTGTTGTGCTTAGATTGTTGTTTGCGCGCGTTTGCTACGATTCAAACACAAAATAGTGCGACTCTATATAACAACTACAGTTTATAGTTCAAAGAACTTTCAACAAGCCACAATGTCCATTATGCTGTTATTCCTATGTATTTTTAATATAAGCAAACTATATTTTTCATGCCGTGTGCATTTAAAAAAATATAAAAGGGGCTGCTTGCTGACCAACGTTCACTAATTTTATAATAAGTCCCATGATTTTTATAAAAAAGGGCACAACTTGCATACTTTATTTTAGATTTTTTTTTCTATCTAAAGAAATCGATAGAGAAATGTAAATGCTGGTTTATGCCCGAAAATACTTAATGAATAATATTTATAAGTTATACTCTATATTTAGGACTAAATACCTATTTATAAGAAAATAATAAAATTGAAACACCGTAACAATTTGGTGCACGAAAAATACCCCTTTAAATGCATTTATAAAAATGTGGCGCGACGCACTAATACCACGGCCCAGCATATCGGGATTTTTGGGTCTTTAGGGACTATTTCGCTATTTTCAAAGCTACTTCGGAGTTTTCGGGATTATCTGGACTAATATCGGGATTTTTTGGATTTTGGGATTTTTTCGGCATTTTCGAGACAACTTCGGTATTCTCGGGACTTTCGGGTCTTTGAGATCTTAAGGATTTTTTCGGGATTATTGAGACAACTTCGGAGTTTTCGGGACTTTCAGGATTCCCGGGCCTAATATCGGGATGTTGGGGACTATTTCGGGATTCTCGCGACTAATGCCAGAATTTTTGGTATTTCGAGGCTACTTCGGAGTTTTCGGGATTCTCGGGACTATCAGGATTTTTGGGCCTTTAGTAACTACAAATTTCGGGATTATCGGGACTAATATCGGGATTTTTGGGTCTTTAGGGGGGGTATTTCGGTATTTTCGAGACTACATCGGGATTCTCGGGACTAATATTAGGATTTTTGGTCCTTAGGGACTATTTCTGGAGTTTCGAGACTATTGTGGACTTTTTGGGACTTTCGGGATCCCCGTGACTATTTCGAGGTTATGGGTGGTAATATCGGGATTTTTGGACTTTAGAAACTAATTCGTGATTTTTGGGTATTAAGGACTATTTCGGGATTCTCGAGACCACCTCGGAGTTCTCGGCACTTTCGGGATTCCCGGGACTAATATCGGGATTTTGGAGACTATTTCGGAATTCTTGGGACTCATTCCGGGATTAAAGACACAAAAATCTCGATATAGGTCCCGATAATCCCGAAATAGTCTCGAAAATACCGAAGTAGCCACCAAAATCCCGAAAATCCCAATATTAGTCCCGAGAATCCCGGAAACACCGAAATAGTCCCAAAAAACCCGTAATGATTCCAAAAGGCCCGAAAATCCCGATATTAGTCCGAGAACCCCGAAATAGCCCCGAAAGTCCTGATATTAGTGCTGGGGATTCCGAAAGTGTCGGAAAAGTCCGAAGGAGGCTCGAAAATATCGAAATAGTGCCGAAAGTCAAAAAATCCCGATAAATATTAAAATATCGTATATAGAAATAGCCCCGAAAGTCTAAAAAATCTTGATATAAGTTCCGATAAATCGAAGTAGTCTCGAAAAGCCCGAAATTGTCTCTAAAGTCCCGAAAACCCCGAAGTAGACTCGAAAATCCCGAAATAATCCTAAATGTTAGATTAACCAATGATAAAGCCAGCCAACCTACCAAGATTTCCTGCGAAGATGATCTGGAGCACTTCCGCTAGTTGTAAGCCTGTGTGTTTGTTTCATTGTATGTTTGTTGTTTTGTTTTTTGATTGTTTTTGTAATGTAAAAATAGCGAAACTCAATTTGTTTTGTTTCGGTTTCTTGTCTTGTCTTCATTTTTGTTGACTTAAAGCTGCTTTTATTTCTGCTGCTTTAAATGAGTGCGAATAATAGAAGTGCGAATGGCATTGAACACAATTGCCTTGCAATGTTTGAATAATGAAAAAATGGATGTGATCAGAGGAGTATTCGAATTATCTAGTGTTGATGCCATTTGTGCATCCGAGATTTGGCTTAGACCTGAAGTAAAAGATGACCACTTTGATATAAAGGGTTACACATTTTAAAGAACAGATAGGAAGATCAAGAGGGGTGGTGGTGTCGCTATGTATTGTAAAAAGTATTTAAAAACTCGGTTGACTTTGAATATATGAGCAAATATACTTTGAATATATGATATTAGGAATATCTGGTAGCGATACTGAGCACTTGTTAGTTGAAGTGTCTAGTTCATCTAAAATCCTTTTGCCCTGCGTTTATAATCCTCATATGTTGTAATGTGAATGAATATTTTAATATGTTGTCCTCTGTCGCTGTTGATTATAATGACATTGTTATTTGTGAAGATTTTAATGTGAATCTGTTATGTAGTGATTTGTATAGCTGTCGCTTGTAAGAGGATGTCTCCGGTGTTGGTCTGATGTGTTTAATGTGTCTGTACCCACAAGGTATGGGCAGAACTGCTGTCCCAACCTTCTCGATTATTTCATTGTGTCTGATACGTCCATTGTTTTGAAGTTTGGCCAAATGTAATTAGGCGGCGGTATCCGAAAAATGGAGTAAAATAGATATCGATGGCCGAGTGGGGGATCGACCTATCTCGGCAGCCAGTTCGAAAACGCCCTATCTCAGAAAATGTTTCAACATTGTTCTATCTCAGAAAACTTTTCAAGAACGCCCTACTTCAGAATTTGATTGAAAAACACCCTACCTCAGAATTTGGTTGAATAACGCCTTATCTCAGCTGCCGATTCAAAAACGCCCTACCTCAGCTTATTTTCAATGTATTTTCGTTTGAGATAGGGCGTTCTTGAACCGAATTCTCAGATAGGGCGTTCTTCAACAAAATTGTGAGATAGAGTATTTTTCAATAAAATTCTGAAATAGGTTGTTTTTTAATACAATTTTGAAGTAGGGCCGTCTTGAAAAGTTTTCTGAGATAGGGCGTTTTCGACCCGGCTGCCGATATAGGTCGATCTTCCACTCAGCCATCGATATAGTATAGAGAAGGGGAGAAAAGGAAGAAAGCGACGTATGCACAGCTATACAAAGCGATAACACAAACATCTTCAACGCGAATGCATACGAGTACCTACATACATACGTACCTGCATATGTATGTTTGTGCGTACGTACCAGGAATGTTAGTCCCAGGATCCCGGCTTTTTAAGGTCCCAAAAATCCCGGGTTTCTTGGCAAATAATCCCGGGATTTTCAGGATTTGTAATTTGCACTGATGGCAATAATAGAAACTCCTTTTCTTGTCTAATATTTTTTTTTATAAAAGTCTAGCTCATTATACATATACCACCGCGCGATAGTAAATTTTAAACACAAATATCAATATATTCGTGAAACCATGGGCCAAATATAGTAAAAGTGCGTTTTTGGTTTTTCACTCTGATGTCAGTAATTCAAAAAGATTTAAAAAATTTTGTGAAATGTGCTTAGAGATGAATTATGGATATCAAATAAAAAAGGAAATCCTGTACAATTTAAACAAATTCAAGTTTTTGGTGCAGAAGGACTGGTAAGTTAATACTTTAATACAACACTTTAATACTTTATTTAAACAGTTTAATAAAATGTCCTTTTAAAATTTTATCATTGATATTTCGCAATATTTGTTTTTGAAAAAATTATATGTTAAGGACTTATATAAACTCGATAACATCCTCGAATTTCGTCCTTCTAACTTTATCAGCTTAAAAAATTACTTATCGTCCATGTGAATACAAAAAAATTTAGTTTGTTTAAATTCTACAGAAGTTTCCTCTTGCATTTGGTACCCATATTTTTATTCTACATTGCATTGCATTTTTTTAATATTTTTTGGAATTACATAATCATATATTTGAAATTACAAAGCCCTTTAAAATAAATCCTGATGTCAGATAGAAAAATTAAAAATGTCACTTTAAATAAAAAAAGTAGGTTACAAACCCATTTAGATATATTAGAACAATATGAGTGAAAATATCTCAAGTGGGCCACCCAAAATTGGACGGTCAAGATTTTTTCGCACAAATCACTTTATTCTGTTTACAACCATAATAAAATATAATTTGATCAATTTTGCAAAATTTGAAGTTTTACAAGAGTTATTATTAACTTTTTTTGATGAATTCAGTAATTATTTATTATCCACTGATTCATAGCATGTATCTTGCTGATTTTTTCTGCTTTAAACTGATTGTTTCACTTTTTTGATAATCATTATTTTGTATAAAATTTCTATTTTTTTATTTTTATAAACAAATGGAAATATTTAATACTTCTCGGTCAGATTTTTTAATCGTTTACATTGAATATCAATCCCTATTCTATAATACATTATTTAAAAGAAGATAGCACGGAAATTTGCACGGAGTCGCTAGTTATTAATTTTTTCGCCTGGCTTCATGCCGCGTGCCGCGTGCCACGTGGACTCGCAACGAGCGTGGTGCAACCAGAGAACGCAAACAAAATTAAATTTATTTTTAAACATAAGCATAGATTATTTAGAACAATCTTTGTTAAAGTTGTATACATAAATATGTAAATACATAACATGCATATTTATATATGGGCATTCCCATGGTGGCGCACGTGACAGTCGTACGATTTCAATGTGATACAAAAAAGGAATACCATTTGTTTTCTTTAACTTTTTTGGGCCATTGTATAGCACATAATTAGCTCTATATTTAACCGAAAAATTAAATCAATCGAACTGCTTGGTCCTGAAATATAAGCATTTAAAGAGAGTGTCGTTACGTGACAAAAAATGGAAGTTGATTTTTTCTTTTCTTACAAAATCGCAAAACTCTGCGAATTGTGGATGGCTATTTTCATGAAACTTATTTTAATATGATTTGGAGCAATTCTAGTTGTTTTTAGAGTTTTTTGAATTAATGCAAATTGTTTCAATTCTCTTTTACAACCCCAAGTGTGAAACGTGACGTGACGTGGCGTCACGTGACATAAATTTCCATCGTTATATTTTTGTTAATATTGCTTTTAAATGAATTTTCAACGCAAATAAAACATGTATTTTATGTAGAATATACTTTATATTTTGACTTCAGCGCCAATTCAGGGTCAATTTATTAGAAATCTATGATTTATTATGTTTCAACCACATACGCCAAATTCGAACCAAATCGGACCATAAATACGGTTTTTCGAAATATCTCGACCTTGGCACCACCTAGGAAGACCATTTTATGCAAACATGATTCTACTTACATAGCCAGTATATACTTTAAAAAGCAGACAAATCGGCCCGTAAATACGTTAGATATAAAACTTTTATTTTTTTGTCGTGGTGGACCTTCCGCTGGAAACACCCATATGTACATATGCATGCATTTTGTCTTTACAGAGAAGAATAAATAAAGAGGATAGTAGTATAATCGTTTGTGCCGCAGAAACAAAAAAACAACTAAGCACTTTTTAGCCCCCCCAAAATAGTTCGATACTTGTAGCAGTTATGCTGTATACCTGAACGAAATATACAGCCTCATTGCCAGAGTCGTGCTGATTGCAAGTCGTTTTTCGAGAGTCGCGTCGTATCGAAAATTTCACGTCATGGCCTAAAATTTCTACTCGACTAGTGTATTAATATGGAACAAGTAAGAGCAGCGCTGTCTTCGGCTATGCCGAAGGCTTCATACCTTTCATTAACATCTGCAAATTTTACTTTGACAGATTACTGCTTTTGAATACATCTGCATACATCGATAGAGGAGTTACATACTTATATAAAAAATCGCATCTAAACAATCAGAGGTATGGAAGATATACTTTATATGGCACCAATCTAAGTGATTTTCACTGCTATGTGATCGGTATGTAAACCGGTAACACAATTTATTGGGTTTAGTTTCCTACATAAAGGAGATATATCGCAAAAACTGGTATCTGAACAATCAGTGCTATAGGAGATAAAGCTTATACAGCATAGATTTTGACGATTTTCTCAGTAGACTTTGTATTATTATTTATAAAATATCTTACGAAATTTATCGGTTTTAGCTGTTCAAATAAAGGAGTTTTACAGTAAAATCCCATATCTGAACAATCAGATGTATGGAAGATATATGTTGTAGTCATCCGATCCTTGTTATTTTCACTGTAAGTATTCTGTTAATAATGAGTGAAAATGGTGCGAAATTTCATGTTCCTAGCTGCATAAATGGAGGAGTTATGATAAAAGACCTCATATCTGAACAATCAGTTGTATGGGGGCTGCAGGTTATAGTGACCCGATCTTTGTTATTTTCGCTGTAAGTCTTCTGTTGATAATGAGTGAAAACAGCGCGAAATTTCATGGTCCTAGCTACATAAATGGATGAATTATAACGAAAAATCTCATATCTGAACAATCAGTTGTATGGGAGCTATAGGTTATAGTTACCCGATCTTTTTAATTTTCACTGTAAGTTTTCTGTTGATAATTATTGAAAACAGTGCGGAATTTCATGTTCCTAGCTATATAAATGGAGGAGTTATAACGAAAAATTTTATATCTGAACAATCAGTTGTATGGGAGCTATAGGTTATAGTGACCCGATCTTTGTAATTTTCACTGTAAGTATTCTGTTGATAATGGGTGCAAGTACTGCAAAATTTCATGTTCGTAGCTGCATAAATGGAGAAGTTATAACGAAAAATCTCATATCTGAACAATCAGTTGTATGGGAGCTATAGGTTATAGTGACCCGATCTTTGTAATTTTCACTGTAAGTATTCTGTTGATAATGGGTGCAAGTATTGCAAAATTTCATGTTCGTAGCTGCATAAATGGAGAAGTTATAATGAAAAATCTCATATCTGAACAATCAGTTGTATGGGAGCTATATGTTATAGTGGTCCGATTCTTCCGGTTCCGACAAATGATTAATACATTATAAAAATACACCCACCTACCAAATTTGATCCGGATATCTCGAAAACTGAGAGACTAGATTGCATACAAACAGACAGACAGACGGACAGACGGACATGGCTAAATCAACTCAGCTCGACGTTCTGATCATATAAGTATACATTTTAATGGGTCTATCTCTTTTTGTTCTGGTACTTACAAACATCGGACCAAAGTTATAATACCATTTCATGCTCATGAAAGGTATAAAAACTTGGCAGCACGGGGCACCGAAATTGCGCATAAGGAAACTGTGCATTTAGGCATTATTTCGGTTTCAACCGAAACTGTGCATGTATGCTTTATTTCGGTTTTTGCCATATGCATTATTTCGGTTTTGAACTGAAATTGTGCATGCATGCATTATTTCGGTTTTTGTTATATGCATTATTTCGGTTTTCTAACGAAAGTGTAAATACGGATAATTTCGTTTTTTTCTAATATGAATTATTTACTTCTACTTAGTAAGAGTTTTAATCCCTAAGCGCGGCTNGTTTCATCTGGTTGTTGTGGTGGTTTTCAAACGAAAGTGTGCATGTATGCATTAATTCGGTTTTTTCATATGCGTTATTTCGGTTTTCAACCGAAACTGTGCATGTATGCTTTATTTCGGTTTTTGCCATATGCATTATTTCGGTTTGCAAACGAAAGAGTGCATATGCATAATTTCGGTTTTTCTAATATGCATTACTGCGGTTTTCAACCGAAACTGTGCATATATGCATTATTTCGGTTTTTTAAATCTGCATTATTTCGGTTTTCAACCGAAACTGTGCAGATGCCTTATTTCGGTTTTTTTCATATGCATTATTTCGGTTTTCAAACGAAAGAGTGCATATGCATAATTTCGGTTTTTCTAATATGCATTATTGCGGTTTTCAACCGAAACTGTGCATAT
The DNA here is from genome assembly GCF_001687245.7 of Rhagoletis zephyria. Taxonomy (NCBI): domain Eukaryota; kingdom Metazoa; phylum Arthropoda; class Insecta; order Diptera; family Tephritidae; genus Rhagoletis; species Rhagoletis zephyria. The sequence continues at coordinate 161,629 of NW_016157442.1, forward strand.
ATGCATTATTTCGGTTTTTTTCATATGCATTATTTCGGTTTTCAAACGAAAGAGTGCATATGCATAATTTCGGTTTTTCTAATATGCATTATTGCGGTTTTCAACCGAAACTGTGCATATATGCATTTTTCCGTTTTTTTTTTTCATATGCATTATTTCGTATGCACAGTTTCCATGTGCACAATTTCAGGGTGCCGCGAAATAACTGTAACGGTTTTTAGAACCTTTTGAGATGGGATATTCAGGAAAAATAGTCTCGGGTGGTAGAATGATTCTTTTTATTTTGGCACTACAACCGTTTGTCGGTTTGGGCCGAGACCAAAAAGCTTCTTCTATGGCTTCTCTCCTGTGCGAATTTGCACCAGTTGGTTATCCCGAGCGCAGACAGGTCCTTCTGCACTTGGTCCTTCCATTGCGTTCGTGGGCGCCCTTGCTTTCGTTGTCCACCCATGGGGGCGGATTCGAAGGATCTTTTCACCGGAGCGTCGTCATCCATGCGTACAACATGTCCAAGCCAGCGCAATCGCTGTATTTTTGTGCGCTTCACTATGTCGTTAAAAAGCTCATACAGCTCGTCATTCCATCTTCTCCGATACCCCTCGTCCACGAAAACAGGGCCGTAGATCGTGCGTAGAATAGTTCTCTCGAAAGCCCCAAAGTCGTCTCATCTTTGTTCGCCATCGTACAAGTTTCTGCGCCATATAAAAGGACGGGCACGATGAGAGATTTGTAGAGCGTGATTTTCGTTCGTCGAGAGAGGGCTCTGCTTTTCAATTGCCTACCGAGCACAAAGTAGCACCTGTTGGCAAGAGTTATTCTTCGTTGATCTCCAGGCTGACGTAGTTGCTGGCGTTTATGCTGGATCCCAGGTAGACGAAGTCCTTCACTACTTCAAAGTTATATCTGCCAACAGTGACGTGTGTCCCGAAACGCGTGGACTCTTTATATGTTGCCAGGAGGTACTTTGTCTTGCCCTCGTTCACCACTAGACCAACCTCTTAAGCTTCTTTTTCTAAACTGGAAAATGCTGCGGTTACATCCCTTTGTTTCAGACCTACGATATCGTTATCATCTGCATACGTCAGCAGCATCGTTCTTTTGCTATATATGGTGCCGCTGCGATTCAGATTGGCAGCTCTTATTACGGTTTCCAGCATCAGATTGAAAAAGTCGCACGGAGTGAATCGCCTTGTCCAAAACCCCCTTTGGCCTCAAACGGTGCGGAGAGGTCCTTCCCAATTTGGACGGAGCTGAAGGTTGTGCTCAACGTCAGTCTACAAAGCCGTATTAGTTTTGCGGGGATCCCAAATTTGGAAATGGCGTCGTACAGGCAGCTCCTCTTCGTGCAATCAAAAGCAGCTTTAAAATCGTCAAATAGATGGTGTGTGTCTAGTGTCTTCTTTAGGATTTGATGCTAGTCTGGTCAATGGTGGACTTGCCAGGTCTGCATGCAATATTAAGAAGGCTTATTCCGCGATAATTGGCGCAAACAGTGGGATCTTCCTTCTTGTAGATTGGGCAAAGTACACTGAGATTCCAGTCTTCGGGCATGTATTCATCTGGCCAAATTCTGATTAAAAGCTGGTACATACGCCCCACCAACCCTTCAGCTCAGCCTGTATATCGTCGGCTCCGGGGGCCTTGTTGTTCTTAAGCCGCTGCATTGCTGTTATCATCTCGTCTTGGTCGAGTTTAGGGACATGAGCTTCGTCCCTATACATTGGTTCGGGTTCTCCTTCATCAAACGCGCCACCTGTGTCGCCATACAAAAGCATTGAGAAGTGTTCCCTCCATTTCTCAAGTGTACTCTGGACATCTGTTACCAGATTCCCATCTTCATCTTTGCAGGAGCTAGCCCCGGCCTTAAAACCATTTGATTGCTGCCTTATTTTCTGATAGAATTTTCGAGCCGCATTCCTGTCTGTCAGCATCTCAAGCTCTTCGCATTCACGCCTTTCTGCCTCTCTTTTCTTTCTCTTGAAAAGGCATCTCTCTTCCCTCCTTTTCTCCCGGTATCGCTCAATTGTCGCTCGTGTAGTAACCAACAACCTCTTCCGCAGCGGTACGAAGGGATTGGGAGGTGGAGTCCCACTGCTCATTTATGTCCAGGCGATGAGGAGTTGCTTGATTAAGCACGATTGAGAGTCGGTTGCTAAATCATTCGGCTGTCCGTTTTAACTGCATCTTTGCGATGTCGAACTTTTGCCGCGTTGCCTGACGCACGTTTTTATTGCACAGAGGCGCATGCGGACCTTAGCTGCAACAAGGTAATGATCCGTGTCGATGTTGGCACCTCGGAAAGAGCGCACGTCAAGAACGCTCGAAGCGTATCTTCCATCTATCACAACATGATCAATTTGGTTCTTTGTTCTTTGATCAGGGGACACACAAGTTGCTTTGTGGATGTTTCGATGCTGGTGTCTGGTACTACTGACTACCAAGTCGATCAGCCTTTCTCCGTTGTCGGAGGTGTTGTCATGAAGGCTGAATTTTCCAACTGTTGGACCAAATATACCTTCTTTGCTCACCCTGGCGTTAAAGTCGCCAAGCACGTTTTTAATATCGTGGCGGCGGCAGCGCTCATAGGCTTCTCCTAGACGCTCATAGAAAATCTCCTTAGTCTCATCGTCCTTCACTTCCGTCGGGGCGTGCAGATATATTAGGCTGATGCTATTAAATTTCGCCTTTATGCGGATAGAGGCGATTCGCTCACTGATGGGCGTGAACCGGGAGACAAGGTGTCCGAGTGTCCGCCCAACCACAAATCCGCCACCAAATTTGTGCGCCGTCTCATGGCAGCATGCTATAAATTCCGAAAGAAAAATTCGCCTTGGTATAGAGTTTCGATGCGAGTAATTTTTTTCGATACCTACTCAGTACTTGGTTCCAAAGTATCGATAACAAAATTACTTGGTATCGAACGAAAATTATCGAGTACGTACTTGTATTTACTCGTATCGTGTCATCCCTATCAGTGACTATGGCGTTATACGTTAGAGAAAACATGCGCGCGAAACGCTTTACACGATAATTAAAGCCTGCTATACAGTTCAATGCGAGTGTGAGCGTGAGCTTTTTATTTCGACCAATATCTTCGTTATTACTATTATTATTAACTTTTTGCAATAGTTGATACATCAAAAGAGAGAATTAAAATATCTTTCAGAAATATAGAACAAAAACTAATTTAAAATGCATAATATGCCTCAACTGTGTGTATTCGCATGGGAATGACAAGTTTTGACAGATGTGTGTGAGCGTCCATAAGAATACAAATGGAATTCTTTGCCTTTGCGAACGTTCACGCTCACGCTCGCATTGAACTGTATAGCAAGCTTTAGAAATGGGTACGGTGACCATCCGTCCTGTATTATACGGGACAGTCCTCTTTTTTAACCCATTGTCCTGGTAATTTATTTATTTTATAAGGGACGCCAAATGTTCCGTATTTCATTTAATGTCCTGTACTTGTCCCGTATTCGGTGTTTCGACGCCTTAACAGCTCATTAAAATGGCATGCCTATGAACGAGTTTTAAGTGATGTTGGTATATGAACGTAATTTTCTCCAACAGTTATTATTTTCTAATCTGAATGCCTGTGGTTCGAATCGAGGAATACATACAGTAACCTAAATAGAAATAAGGACTCGACATTTTAGTATGTTTTGGCTATTTCTCCTTAGTTTATTTAATGTTTTTTATTTATTTTATGAAAGTAAAGCTCTTTTCCTAACAAAAACCATATAATAACAAATTTCAAACTTTATGCAAGAAACTATAAAAATTAATTGTGCAATACTTCACCAAAATTTCAAACTTTTTAATTAGAATCTTTAAAAACAAATTTTGTTTGCAGTTTTGTAACTCATTAAAATTGAGTATAAAAAAGTGCGAGTGAAAAGTTCTGATCATTTGCTTCTTTCAAAAAAAAATGGTCGAACATACTTACTTTGTATGAAAAAAATGCGTAACACCGCCAACAAAAAAAAAATTGCCAAAAATTAATGGTAAGCCTTAGCGACTTAAAATTACAGTTTATTATACTAAAATTTAACGAATTTTTTATCAACATAAGGTTTTGGCTGAGCTAAGGTAAATGCACACAATTGCGGGGTAGTACGTTATTCCGTGGAATTCCGATTTTTTTAGTTAAATAAGGAATTGGTAGAATGTTTGATCAAATAAAAAATACCAGCATAAACTTTAATTTTTAAGAATTAATAAGGTCCATTCTGACTGTACTTATGGATTATATTTATATAATATCAGGCAGCCTATAAGTTGTAGTTCGGAGAATTAACATCATGTAAGGAGATGTCCTAGGCGAAGTCTTAACGACTGTAGTGTATTTTCTTAAGGCTGTAAAAATTTAACGATAAGTATTTTTCTCACTATGACTATATTTTAGTATTCATTAAACATCTGTTAATTGTTTGGGTAACTGCTAAATTTATCCCGGTAGATTTAATTACCTTAAAAGTGATATTTCTGATTCACGGAATTATGTACATATTTCGTTTACAAGGTACATAATTCCGTGTCTAACACGGAAATGGGACTTTTCAACACTTTACATTTTTTCTTATTTTGATTAAATTCTTACAAAAACTATCTCACTGATTCTTTTTGTCATTACATTAAACCCGAAAGAAATTGTTGAGGTATTTCCGTGCTATAGTTTTATTAACCAAAACGTTAATATTTTAATGGTAAATAGCTGTGATTAACTACATTCTAATGAATAATTGACATTATAGAATTTTTGTTATTTCTATTATTTACAGTAAAATGTTGAAAATGTATCAAAAATTTAATTCATTATCATTATTTTGAGATCATATTACAAAAAAAACACGATGATATGTAATAATTTAAGGTTTAAATTTCTGTCACGGATTTATGTTCTTTCAATTGTACATGTTCTTTATTCCGTGCTATACCACGCATTTACGTTAAAGCTGTAAGAAGAGAAGGACGTATTTGCGGCGCAACATTTTACACTAGCATTTCATTGAATTCGGTTCAGAAATTATTAAAAAAAAGCGCTTATTTTTGTTAGTAAATAATTTAAAATTTGTGTTCCACTCGCTGATTATTACATTAAACGAGTATAATTTTATTTTACATCAAAAATGGTAAAAAATCGCTACTCAAAATAAGATTTGGCCGCAGCTCTGAATAATATCGATAATCAAAAATTGAGTATATGTATATAAGCTGCAAAATTATACAAAATACATGATCAGAAGCTACGGACCATTTTCTCAAGTAGGTTTTAAATTTATCAGCCAATTAGACACAAATTTTTAGAGTAGAAGAGTGTTACTCATGTGTTCATGGCTTATCATTAACATGCTTTCTTGATCCTTTTTCATATAAAAAATCTTTGCGAATTGTCATTTGATAGCTAAATGTTTTTATTTGTCCCCTGTTAAAGTTTTAATTTTTCTATTTACAAAAAAAAAATGGTTAGCGCTTCTGACTTTGCACGTCGATGAAGCGGGTTTGATCCCTGCTGAAGTCTAGAAAAAAGAAGTCTGATGAGGAGATGTGGTGATCTCCGAAATAGCTGCTATAACTTCTACCGTTTAGACTTTGTTGCTTTTTCAATTTTCGCTAATAAACAAAACCGAGGTACAAATCTCAATAACAATATTAAAAAACAAAAATTTTTTAATGTTTAAATAATTTCTCAGAAACTATCAGGTCTATTGAAAAACAATGCGTACACGGTTTATGGAGACTTTTTTTCTTTCATGTGCCATATTTTGTATTAAGGTTGCTCAATTGGTCCGTAAAATATATGTGATTAAGTGGAACCACTTTTTTACCTGAATAACGGTAAATTGCAAATCTCTCGGCCGATTCTACATAGGAATTGGATAGGGACTTCCTTGGAGCGAAAAAAAAATTCAAATTTGTGCTCCAGTGTTATTTACGAGGAAGAAAAATTTCCCGGTATAGTAATGAGTATAATCGATGACCAATCAGGAAAAAGATACAAAGTCAAGACGATGAAAATGAGTGGAACAAATTGGCGCTGGCCTGAAAAACTGTGGAAAAGCAACAATAATTTGAAAAAATGGTAGAAGTGATAGCTATTTCGGAAATCACCACATTTCCTCATCAGACTTCTTTCAGTAGGATTCGAACCGACGATC
>NW_016157442.1:168538-180580 GCF_001687245.7 Rhagoletis zephyria
AAAAACAAATAACTTAAGGACGAGCACACCTAAAAAGTTAAACATTCTAATAATAGAAATATTAACAAAAACCAACAAAACCAACAACCACATGATCAAGTGAATTGCAGCGGAATAGCTGCGCTTGATTGTAGTTGGCTTAGCAAAGTGAAATAGTGGAAAATAAGCAACAAGAATTAACAAGACAAACTTAGCACAGTGCGTAGCACTGGCTGAGTCAGCGGTGATCGTCCGTTCGAATCCTACTGAAAGAAGTCTGATGAGGAAATCTGGTGATTTCCGAAATAGCTCCCACTTCTACAATTTTTTCAAATTATTGTTGCTTTTCCACAATAAGTTTTCACTGAAAACGGCCTCAAGCTCATAAAAATTGTTAAATAATAAAGGTATCATCATTTTTATAACATGAAATCGGTATATTTGTTGCGTGGCCGGAATTAGGAACACATTATCACGGAATTAGTAACATCAGAGAATTTTTGCCACGGATTTAAAGACATATTAAGGTGTCATTAAATTTATTAATATAAATTATAATTCTAGTTATTTTCCTTTACCGATAATTGGAAACTAATCTTAGTTGATCGATTTAAAGGTAAGATATTGATTCTTTAATTTCCATTTGGTAGTTTCAACGCAAAAAAATTAAAACGTCAGCAAAATCCTTAGTACCCCGGAATTATGTACATTTACCTTATTCAAGTTTTTCTTAAACCAGTCTTTGAAAAAAGTTCAAAAACAGCATCAAAAATCTCATTAAAAATTATGATTCCGTAGAAAATTTTTTTAAAATATATTTATGCAAATTTTTTAAGCTTAAACTGTTTAGCCATCTGAGGTTATTTTTTCAAAGAAACTGTTTTTATTAGGGATGTGCAGGGTATCCGGTAAATAGCCGGAATCCGGCTTATCCGGCCGGATACTGGCTAAAATCCGGCGTATTTCCGAATTTCGACATTTTATTTTTTGTTTTGTATTTTTATAATCCAATTTAATGTTGGATATCATTAGTAATTAAAGTTAACAATTTTAATATTTTTCATTATGAAAAGAAGCATTTACGAATTATCGGGCAAAAATCTATTTCTATTCTTAACATAAATGCTACCCGATGCACTAAACACACTTTCTGAGTTCACTGAGGAAGGTTGTGCGCAGAGATACTTCATTAACGGTATAAAGAAATTTCTAAATTCTTTGCGATTATGCTTCCACCAAATTAAAGGATCTTCTTGTCTGGGTATAAGAAGTAGCTGTAAATATTTCTCCATTTCTAAATCGCTGCCTGTTTTCTCGTCTACCCATCGTTTCGCTCTCCACATCCCTACAAAAACTGGAATCAGCATCAGAGCCGTTGGCGATTTCCTCAAAACATCAAATATCCTGGTGAGCTCCCTCTTCAATAGAAGCTATACCCAGTTTTTAGCTTTATTGATGTCAGGCAAAAAACGAGTTTTGGCGGTCGAAAACAGAGCTAAAAAATACTAATAGTAGCTAAAATGAAGAGCTACATTTTTTTTAAGTGGAGCATTTATTGATGTAAAGTTTTTTTTACATTTTCCGCATTTTTAATACCACGACGAATTTTATAAATTTAAGTGTGGAAAAAAGACTTTTAAAACCAAAATAAGGTGCATATATTTCGAGTTCATTGCTACGGCACTTATAACACTTATATGTATGCATATACTTATATAGGCTAGACAATGAACTAAAAATACTTTACAAATTGTTAAAATCTGAAATTTCAAATATTTGAATTGACCATAAATTTGTATGAAAAGTTTTATTTCCTTCTCTTCTTAAGGTAAAATTAGTAAAATAAAAACAAATTTCGCGCTTTCAGAAAAAGGATTTTCTTCTAGTTAATTTTTGAATTCTTTAATCTATATATATCCAAGAGTTTATGGTGGAGTCTGTATTTTCCTGTGGATACAAATGTATGTTCTTTCACTGCATTTCGAAATTTGTAATTTTATCAACGCTTAAGTTTTGGCTTTCCTTTTCTACCGTGACCGCTTGAGAGAAAATACATCGTCTGAGCTTATCGGAGCTCGAATTACTGTCCGGTATAGTTTGTGCTCTCCCCCGCACGTTGTAGAAACTAATCTTTTTACTTGCCCATTTTCCACATAAAGGTAGGTAATAGCCTGAGATCAGCAAAGCCAAATAAATTTTAGTCAACACTTGTTCAATGGAATTACAGATTTTTAATTTTAATATATTACCAAATACAACTAAAACTTTCTGGAGCTAAAACGGTGCTAGATAATTTTGAAGAGCTAAAAAAGAGCTAGGAGCTAAAGCCCAATTTTCGGAGCTATATAGAAAAATAAAGAAATAAATCTAGCTCCAAAAGCACCAAAATGGCAACACTGGTTGCAGACGGAAAAGTTATATTTTTAATACAGGATTATTTTATAACTTGGATTTCAGGGGAGACCATTTTATTTTTAATTACGTATTGGATAGTTCAGCTCGAAAAGGCGGATAATCTTGTCATAAGTATGTCGCTAAACAAAAAAAAACATAATTAGGTGGTTCACAAGGTGTCGTATTGTCGTACACTGAGGGAAAAAAATATTAAAATCAAATATAAACGTAATTGATCTTACTATAAACGTCAACGAAAGTACTGTATATTGGTAAATATTCAATTCAATTACGCGCATATTAAAATGACCGCGTTCGTACTGAAAATTTTTTGTTTATCAGGGAGCTCACCCCCCCACCTACCTTCCCCTAAAGTTTGGCACGTTACTTCTGGGACACCCTGTATACATACTCAGATGCAGTGTTGCCAGAACTTTTTGGACCAACCGGCTAAATTAGCGAAAAAAACCGCCTAAAAACCGCTAAACCGTTTCTATTAAATTTCACATGTTTTATTTAAGTAAATCACAGTTAGAAAGACTAACTAGTTCTTGGAGAGAAGTTGCAAATTCAAGTTGGAAAAAATTTTGCCAGCAAGAATTTGCAATTAGGAAAAACATATGATTGTGGCACATGGTCGGATTTTTTGTCGACGATAATTTTAACAAACAAGTTCGTTAAATTTAAAAATGTACAAACTTGGCGATTTTAAAATGAAAAATGTAAGTAAATACTTGCTTACTTAATTAATTTAGTTAATTCTAATGATATGAAAGATACTCGGCTAAAAAAACTGTATTCGTAATCGGAATGCAATCGCAACCAGAGTCGATTTAGGAAACCCGACACTTACTACGACAAAGAAATTGAGACATATGTTGAAGAAAGTCGGACTAACAAGAAATATACCTGTATATTCTGTTTTTTGCCCATCTGAAAGAATTTTTAAAATTCTATACAAATTTATTATGTTTGAAATGCAACCGTGGATCCTAGCTGGCAGGGAAACTTGCAAATTCCTTCAAATTTACGTTCGTGCCGAAATTTACAAATTTATCTACTTGAGAGAGAATTTGGGAGCATTTTTTCTTACTATCTGATATTTTGAGTGATAATTCTCACTGGATTTTCGAAGAACAAACCTATTGTCTTCCCATAGTTTTGCTTTCGTTTTCATTTTGACATTTGGTTTTTTTTTTTTAATTCAAGTTGGCGTTCGGTTTTTGGAATTTAAATAAGTTCTCAGCAAAAAAATTTGTTTAAAAAACTACACATGTGTACATAGTGCTTGAAAATATTAATTTTTCCCTTACCTTAAACCTTAAAGCTTAGGCAACAATGATGTTTCTTAATTAAGGCAGAATTGAATATGCGCTATCTGAGAAGACAAATACCTGTAATATTTATTCTATATGTTGGCACTATATCCAAACACAAACGCGTGTTAAGCAAACAGCAGTGAAACAATTTGTTATTTTCTAAGTTTGCGAATAATACTTCGCACTTAAATTTAAGACATTCATAACAAACATTTTATGAAGAAAATCCACGCTACGGCTTTCTTTAGAAAAAATATATTCGTTTAAAATAAAAATAAGCGAAATCGGCCCAATTTTATATAACCCTGCCTGACATGAAAATATTCTCCGCGATAAGGCTAGTAGCTATTTCCAACAGATTTTGGGTCGCTTAGTCAAAAATGGAAACGTATGTATATATTTGAATTTTAAGAAAACAAGGCAAATAGTAAAATCGGCTAAAATCGGCTAATTTTTTTTTGCAAAACGGCTAACAAATCGGCTGCCGGCTAAACCGAAATTTCTCCGGCTGTTTGCTATCGCAACCGGCTAAATCCAGCCGGAAAACGGCTAAAATGGCAACACTGCTCAGATGTGAACAGTAAAATACGTGCGTAATAAATTTTGTATGAAAATATTATTTTTAAATACGAACATTTTTAAACGATAATCAAATATAAAGTATTCATTTTTACTATGCATTATTTCCCTCGGTGTATGTAGGAAAGTTTTTAACGGCTAAATAAACGTTCAGAGGACTAAAACTGTTTTTTAACGGTATGAAATTTCATAATACGATTTTTATGGTAGCTTGCGAATCCCTTAAATATAGTTTTAGCTGTCTATAGTTTACGGTATACAACAATACGACAGTATACAGCACTTTGAGAACTCCCTAAATACAACAATATTGTGAAATTTATAAAGGGCAGGAGTCTACCTGGTATCCGATCGGATATCCGAATCCGGCTCTTATTTTTTACATGGTATCCGGAATCCGGTTATCCGGCAAAATCTCTATCCGGTACATCCCTCATTTTTTTATGTATTTATTTAATATTTTTGCGAGATATTTTGGTGAGTCTTAAAATATAATAGATTCTATAATTCGGAACAATACCGATTTTATTATATGGGGAGTGATGCAGTTTAATGTATATATAAGGAGTGCGTCACTAAAAATTAGTGCATGCATTTTCGAATATTACTTGTTTAATAGGAATGCAAAATATTTTTTTTTTTATCAGGTTAGCTTTGAAAACCTTATCAGACTTTATTACGTGACACGTATCAGTACCGGTTAATTTTCACAGCAAATATGAGCAGCGAACAAAAAACGCGTGAAGAAATTGTAAAAAATTTCGTAAATAACCCAAAATGGACTTACAAAAAGATTGCGAAAACACTAAAAATTTCCAGAAACACTGTATCCCGGATAATAAAACAGTTTAAGGTAGATGTTAGTGTTACTCGGAAAAAAGGAACGGGACGGAAGAAAGGATGTGGTGACCGTAACAAAGCGGAAAAAGTGGTGACCATGCTGAAGAGAAAACCAAATCTCTCGGGTAGAAATATTGCTCGGCTGGTGGGATGCTCAGAGCCATTTGTACGCAGAGCTAAAGCAGAAGCTGGTTTGAAGACGTACAAAGTGCAAAAAGTACCGGATCGCAACGCAACGAAGAACGATGTGGCTAAAATCCGAGCCAAAAAGCTGTACAAAGACTTCGTGCAGAAATATGAATGCTGCGTAATGGACGATGAAACGTACGTTCTTTCTGACTTTTCCCAACTTCCTGGTCAAGAGTTTTATGTTGCCGACGCTAGAGGAAATGTCCCGGAAAAATTTAGGACACAAAAAAGGACGAAGTTTCCCAAAAAATTTCTCGTTTGGCAGGCTATCTGCAGCTGTGGCATGAGGAGTAAAATTTTCGTTACTACAGGAACAATTAACACAGAAATTTACATTAAAGAGTGCTTACAGAAGAGACTTCAGCCATTTTTACATCACCATGGTGTGTCTACCTTCTTTTGGCCTGATCTCGCCTCATGTCACTACAGTAAAGGAGCTCTTGAGTGGTACGAGAAAAACGATGTCGTTTTTGTGCCTAGAGAAGCGAACCCTCCCAATTGCCCAGAACTTCGGCCAATCGAGAGATATTGGGCTCTGGTGAAAAAAGAGTTAAAGAGGACAAAACAGACATCTAGGGATGTTACAGATTTTCGACGTAAGTGGCATGCTGCAAGTCAGAAAATGCAAGAGGTTACCGTTAAGGCTCTAATGGAAGGTATTCCAGAAAAAGTCAAAAATTTTACTCTTCAAAACTAATTTTTGTAATAAAAACAAAATGATTATAATTAGCATTAAATTCTCTTTCGTAAATAATAAACTTTTAGAAAATCGAAGAAGTATTTGTTGAGATATGCTATTTTTTAGATGCACCAATTTCTAGTGACGCACTCCTTAAATTCAAAAGTATTTTTTACATTAAAGGTATCCACACACCTATGCGATTCTGTCGGAGCGAATCCGCACTGTTTTCGATACAACAAGTTTACTGCTTCGAAAACGCAAGTACATACACATCTATGCGATTCTATCGCATTGGAAAATTACATTTCTGTACATACTTCAAAAACGTAATAATTTTTCAAAAAAAAAAGAAACAAAAAACTCAAAAATGTCTTCGTCCGATGAGGAAGTAGCGCTTTTGTATCTAGCTTTAGAAGATGAAAATGCGGAAAATCGATATTGGTATATTTGTTAAAAAGTTTTTGTGCAGCAGGAAAAAGAGAAAATGGGTGCATGATATAAATCGTGATCGGAAAAAATATGGTGCATTCAATACGTTGTATCCAAAACTCAGAGGAGATAGAGCGCGTTTTTATGATTATTTCCGGATGAAAGTGGGATGTTTCGACAAAATTTTTTTTTTAATTAAAAGTGACATACAAATAAAATCCAACGAAATTTAGAGAGTGTATCCCACCGGAAGAACGCCAAGCCGTGGCACTGAGGTAAAATTCAACTGAAAAACAAGGGATGAAAGTTTCACGGAACAGTTTGAATCATCGCAGACACAAATTGCAGCTTTCTCCAGCATGAAAATGGATCCGAAGCGAGGATCGAACTTAGCCTTTTCAGTAAAGGAGCAATTTTTAAAATATTTCTATGCTTCCGAAAACACTTAGTCTCTTTTGTAACCAAATAAAAGATGTTGAACTTTTTACTAACCACTTTCATTCAGCTCTAGACTAATATCTGTCCATATCTTATCCTTTTTACCTCCCTTTTATTAGTTCGGGATGTAACTATGTAATATTGATGCGCCTAAAAGATGCAGAGATTTCTATTCTCAAGTTACATACCTGATGACAGTAACGAATGGAAATGATAATAGCGAGGTTTTAGTTTTTTAAACTATAATTTTATTTCTGATGTTTTTGTAGTCCGAAAGAGAAACATCATACAATATTTTGTGGTTTTCTACTAACGAGATAAGCTTTTCTAAATCAAACATTTTAGGTTTTTTGTTAAATTTATGTTTAAGCAAACAAAAAAATCTATCAACATTTGTCGTTGCCAAAAAAGCAGACGGCAGCGATTTCGATGCGACAAAAGTGGAACTGTGAATGTTCGAATAAATCGTTACAGCAACATCGCACAAGTGTGTGGCTGCTCATTTAAAACTATGGTCGGCATTGTTGTAATTTTTGTCGGAACAGATTCGCACCGACAGAATCGTATAGGTGTGTGGATACCTTAAACATTTTTGAAATCTAAATTCTTTTATTCTTGTTACTGACAGAATTGACATATGTATGTACATATGTGGAGTTAGCAAGTTAACCTTCGAAAAATGCTGGGCTAAATATTTAACGATTTAACTCTAATTTTACGCCTAACTATTGATTGTGAAGCTAATTCAACCGGTAAACTTCGAATTAAATAGATAACCTGCTGTTCTGCAAGTGGGCCTAATAGACACAACAACCACTGAGTAAATTTCTATTTGTGCCAAACTCAAACATTTTAGGCAATAATAAACGATTAGCTGATTCACGTCTACAACAAGTTCACTAAAGTAATTAAGAACTTGTATCAACCACGGCTCTTTTTATTTTTGCTCGGCAATGACTTGGTTGAACTTACAATATTGTCCAATCAAGATAAATTTGTTCTAAAGAAAAAGGCTCAAGAAAATTGCAGACATTTATGTTACACAAGTACTCGCCACGAAAGGCGCTGAAAACTAATTGGTTGTGTAATTGTGTCAAAAGGTTCAGCTTTTTGCCTTCACAACATTCTTAAGTATCAACTAAAACAAACCTTTCAAAAAATATTCCAAACAACCAGATTTATAAATGAAAATGTCAATGTGGCCTATATATAAGCAGATTCGGTCCTCAAAGGGATAATAAAGAAAACACTGAAAATCGGGATTTCTCTAAATCGCTACTGTCCCGCCTAAATCGGTACCAATGGTATAGAGAACATTTAAAAATAGGTCCGAAGCAACTGAAAATATGTTTTTTTTTCAAAGAAAATTCTGAAAATTTCAAAATGTTTTAAATAAATATTTAACGATCTGAAAATGCTTTATTTTCCCTATAACATATTACAATTTCATTGAAATCGAACAAATGGTTTCAAAAATATAAATTTCAAATAAATGGTTATCAAAAAGTTCACACACTTCACAATTTTTCAAAATCCTTTTCTCTCCAAAAGTATGTCACCCAACCCTATAAATTTACCAAATTACAGAAAATTCTGAGGACCCCATACAGATCGTAACATTCTTTAAATCAAAACTTATCAAGACAAATACTATGGGTATAGGAAAAATTATTTTCTACTGTTTAGCCCATTTCTAGAAACGTGGAATATCAAAAAGGTCTTTTATTTGATTTTTTTCTACCTTTTTGTCTTGTCTATATAAAATTTTGCAATAGATATTACAATAATTCAACGATATTCTGATATTGTATTTTATGAAGCTGCCTTTTTATAAGCTTTTATTTAACATGGTCATCCCGCGCAAATCGCGGAAATTTCCAATCGATTTTAAACTGACTTCCCGACAAGTTAGAGACTTGAAATTTTCAGCATAGTTCCAATCACGATGACAATGCAATTTAAAATGTAAATGAATTCTTCATATGGTCCAGAGGTCTTGATTCAAAGGCGGTCAAAAATAGTAAGATTTATGGCTAACAGAGCGTAATTTGCCAAAGAACGTAAAACCACTACAAAATTGTTAAAGCTGCCGGCGCGCCGCGGCCTATTCCTGAACCTCATTGTAGGCATCATATCAAGGAGATACAATTAAAAGACTCCAGATGTCGCCCCGCCAGAAGAAGTTAAATATTGTGCCTAAATATATGCCGTACTACAGCGGAAATGGACGACACGCCATTTCTTCAAATAAAATTAACTTCTGTTATATGCACATATGTATGTTTATACAAAACGTAAGCAAACAATATTTTGCTTGCCAAGTCTTCTGTTCTCTCTCATTGCAAGTTGAATTATTTTAATATCTATTGCAAAATTTTTTAAATAAAATAAAATAACACTTTTTAATATACTTCGTTTTTAAAAAAGCTTGTCGGCGAATTCAGCGGACATGCATAATTGGTTAGGTATGTATGTATGTATAGGTATGTATGCAGATATTTAAATGCCGGTTTGCTACTCGCGCGACAAGCTTTTCTAAAAACGAAGTAAATTAGTACAAATTGTTAGTATTTTTCATTAGAGTTTGAATAACTCCTGTCACTAAATGGTTTTTAGTAACTTTAACGAGACCTTAACTTATTTTATTTTATTCATTTTAGTGCAGTTTTGACCAAAATTTTCTTGCTAAAAAATCTTTTGTTACACTACTTCATTTTATTCCTTTGATTTACAGGTTAAATAAAAGCTTGTTTTTAAAAAATATTTTTTTACATTATTTTATTTTATTGTTTCTTTCAACGTACATACATACATATATACATATACACTATAGTGCAAAACTGAGTACATGGTGATTTTTGTTAAATATTTGCCAGGTTTTTAAAGATACAATTTTTTTATAAATTTTTTATTAAATGATATTCAATGCTTTAACCAAAACCATATAAATCAAAATTTTAATTTTATACAGAGCTTAGAAAAATTCAACAAATTTTCATAAAAATTTGGGTATGCAGTTTTATAGTGCAAGCAACTTTAGTATAACGAAGTGCAAGATTCAAGTGGCTAAAAATTCGCGTTGGTTTTTATTATTTTTTCTTTTCTGACGGATTTTCGCAATTGTTCTATATAAACATGCTTTCTTTTGAAATAAAATGCGGAAGACCGTTCGCAGCAAAAAAAAAAATCAACGCCAGTTTTCATAAATTGCACTTGTTACAGCACTACCGCCTCGTTCTACAAATTCCACCTCTGGCGGATCCTTAACGGATAGTCGTTCGGGTGATAAGAGCGCGTCTAAGCCGACGCACTTAAATGCTTCGGGGGGGCAGGTGCTGTCGCCACCGGGAGGGCAGGAGTGCCGGAACCGGACTCCGAGGGGGTCTCTAGGCAAGGGACCGGATTGAGCGAGCGATATATGGGGGTACTGGACGGAATCGGCAGCACTAGCTCGGGCTCCTCACCCAGTTTTCCGGGTCTGTCCTCGAGGGCTCACCACAAGAAGCCTTCGGGAATGCCTAAACAGCAGGTATCGTCGGTCCGAAAGGCTTACTCCGACAGGCGCATGGCTACCAAGATTTCGGAGCGCTATGGTGGTCAGGATGCTTCTCAGCTAACTGAGGAACATTCGAAAACGCTCGAGTGAACCAAAGGGGAAAGGAGCGCGAGTGCGCCTTCTGCAGGTCCTAAGAGACAAAGGTCTCAAGGGGGAGAAAGCTCCCGCGAAAAAAAAAAACAGAAATGGGAGTGCGCCTCCTCTGTTCAGCGAAATCGCTAAGCAGGCGGTATTTATTACCCTGGGGGTCTTCGATCGAAGCAGAGAAGATGGCACCATTCCAGGGAAAACTGGAGGCGCGTGGCAGCAGACATCTCCTCTGTCTTTCTGAGGGTGGTCAGAGGAAACCCTGGTCCACCGCAACGTGAGGATGGTGAATGGCATCATGGCATCCACAAAAGGAGTCTGCGCCGACGAGCGGTCGGCATCTCTATATAAGTCTCCAGTGTCTCTGGTGGGGCAGGTTTGGGAGGGCCCAAACTGGAAGCCGTGGACGAAAAGGACCTTCCTGCCCGCCCGCGTGCCTGTGTCTAGCTCCCGAGCCCTCCGCACTGGAGGAGATTAAGGAAATCCTCCGATACTGCATCCCACATCTGCCCACGCACAACTGGAGGGTTGTCAGATTTGAGGAGTCCGAGGATTCTGAGGAGTCGCATCGGCAAGCGCTGATAATACTCAATGTGGAATCCTCCGGCCCCTCGCTGAGTCCAGGGGAGTCATCACTGATGGATTCGAAAGGGTAGTCCTTAGGGTCTACTAATCCGATTCCAGGGGTGACGGCTCTCAACCTCCTGAGGTGCGGGTAATGCGTGAGCCCGAAGCGGAGGAAGCCCCCATGAGTATGGAGGTAGAATCCGTCATGTCGGAGACCGAAAGTGCTGAGGATTCTCTCTCAACGGAGGGATCCGTCTTCAGCATCGGACGGTTCTACGACAGGGCGAGGCTCTCAGCTCAGTAAACGAGGACGTCGAACTGGCGTGGCTGGAGAGGACTTTGGAGGATGAAGATCCTGCAAAAAACCTCCAACTCTCTAAGGCGGTGTCCGCAAATCTCCTTATCCACCTTGAGCAAAGTGGAGCCGACGTAGTCCTGATCCAGGAGCCGTGGCTAATCAGTAGCGGTACCTCCGGGATCAGGACGCCTAATTTCAAGCTGATGGTGCAGAAACTAGCAGGTAGACCAAGATCCTGCATGCTCATCAGAAACGAGTTCAAAGTACTAACTCTACCTAATTTCAGCAACGAGGACATTGTGACTGTTAGCCTGGAGAACGGCGCCAGATAGCTCTGGATTATATCCTCATACATGGCGCATGATGACGAGGTGGAACCACCTCCACTATTGCTACGTGAAGCCATAGCTGAAGCGAGGCGATGGAAAGCCGACGTAATTATCAGATCGGGCCCAAATTCACGACACTCGTGCTGGGGAAGCTCAGATATCAATGCAAGAAGTGAGTCACTTTTTGATTATATTGTAAGTGAGGACATGCAGTGTTTAAAAAACTGTAATGAGCTTTATTTCATTAACTTTTGCTTATGCTTATGCTTCGGAACAAGACGACAGTCGCAGTCGAAGCACAAGCAGAAACTGATTGCCGACAAAATGCGCAGAGCTGCTGGCAGTCGTTGGTTTAA
>NW_016157442.1:189117-207367 GCF_001687245.7 Rhagoletis zephyria
TACTATAGAGGTCCCAGTTTGTTCTCCTAAGATTCCTAAAGGGGATTCTCATAGGATGATCTTCATCCAGAAAAAACTGAATATACCTATGGTCATTAAGAAGACGAGGTTGGGTAAGGTCAAGGACCTCTCGCCTAGCCGCGGTGATAAAGGTCGGTTCGTTTCCTCTATTACAAATACATGTCCTCAGTGTTTAAAAAACTTAATGAAGTTATCATATAAATTTTGCTTGCTATGCTTCGGACTATGTAGACATCGTGAAGCCAGCAGAATACTTATTCGCAAATTGCGCATACGCATGGACAAGTACGGTTTACAGTCGCAGTCGAAGTTCAAGCAAAAACTGATTGCCGACAAAATGCGCAGAGCTGCTGGCAGTCGTTGGTTTAACAGTCGCAGTCGAAGTTCAAGCAAAAACTGATTGCCGACAAAATGCGCAGAGCTGCTGGCAGTCGTTGGTTTGAAAATTTTCATTTTGATTTCATTCTGATTTTGGTCAGCGGC
Source organism: Rhagoletis zephyria (assembly GCF_001687245.7). Taxonomy (NCBI): domain Eukaryota; kingdom Metazoa; phylum Arthropoda; class Insecta; order Diptera; family Tephritidae; genus Rhagoletis; species Rhagoletis zephyria. The sequence goes on from NW_016157442.1 coordinate 189,622, forward strand.
GCAAGTCGATGAATAAGCAATATCTTTGCTTTTGCAAGTTGTCGGCAGTCGCAGTCGAAAAATGAGAAATTTCTAGCTTCTGCAAGCGGGCAGCAACGACAGTCAATTGGTATTTTGTGTTTGCTTATGATTTCTTCAGAGCTCGCAAATTACTGTTGACACTTGCGAAGTGTTCGAAAAATACAGTTGAATTTTGGCAATTCTTTTTGTTGAAAGCGTTGCTCAGTTTCTCCATACAAAAAAATTCTCGAACAAGAAATTGCCAAAAATCAACCTAGCTACTTCAAACTTGCATTTTATTGTACTAAAATTTCTTATGCCACAAAATTCCATACCCTAAAAAATATTTAAAATTTTTATGAACATTTCGCTAATTTTTGCTCAAATTTCTTTATTCCATGTACGCATACATATATAACGGGTGATTTTTTTGAGGTTAGGATTTTCATGCATTAGTATTTGACAGATCACGTGGGATTTCAGACATGGTGTCAAAGAGAAAAAACTGCGGGAACTACTCCCAGAGGCCCCCCAGGAGAGCTTAAGCACCGAGGGCTAGATTAATGTTATGGTGGAGAAGTTTACATCAGCTTGTAAGAGTGCCATCGAAAGCTCATGCCCGCTGAGTAGGCCCGGGGGCAACGTCCAACCAAACTGGTGGACGGTGGAACTCTATAAGATGGGACTGGGCATCTATAAGTCCGAGATAAGAAAGCCCAATAGTGAGTCATGGAGAAATTTCTGCGAAGCCGTAGAAGGTCGTAATGAATCATCTCGATTTAGGCGAATCCTCGCTAGGAATCCCGTACCCTTGGGATACTTGAGGGACGAAAAAATTTCTGCACCGTGTGAGCCCACCGGTGTTGGAACGGGCGCCTCCTCCGGTGAACTACTGGAGAGGCGCCGACTGCTCTGGGCAATTGACTCTTTCAAGCCTTTCAAGTCTCCTGGACCGGATGGCATCATTCTTGCGCAGCTGCAAAAGGCTGTGGAGGTCTCGTGCCGCTGGCTCACCCCTATCTATGCGAGCTGCTTAGAAAGAGGGTACATCCCGGGGCTTGGAGGAGTGTAAGAGTTACGTTCATCTCCAAAGCAGGAAAGAAATCTCATGTATCCCCGAGGGACCTCAGACCAATCAGTCTCTCATCTTTCGTATTGAAGACTACTGGGAAACTGATTGACCTGCACATAAGAAACAGAATTGCCAAAGTCATAGAGGAGTCCGTGATATCGAGGGGGCTTACAATAATGTCCTACCCGGGGCGATAGTAAGAGCCCTTACTAAGCTCGGAGTCGAGAGCTACTTAGTAAGCTTCCTCTCACATATGCTGCAAGGCAGAACTGTCACAGCGGAATGGGGCATCGCCTCTGAGCAGCGACACTCGCAGGGAGGCGTTCTTTCACCCTTTCCCTGGATAGTCGTGATGAACGACGTCCTGGAGGAGTTGAAAAGGAGAGAATGCCGGGTTATTGCCTACGCGGATGACGTGGCACTCATCGTTAGAGGAAAGTTCTTGGACACTCTGTACGATCTAATGCAAGGGTACCTAAACATGGTCACAAATTGGTCCGCTAGCCGCGGACTTGCTGTCATTCCTGGAAAGACGGAGCTCGTTCTCTTTACCAGGAGGTACAAAACGCCTCATGCCCAGATCCCCTCAATAGGGGGTGTTCCACTTGTTCTCTCTGACGGGGTCAAGTTATTGGGCGTGCTCCTGGAGGGGAAGTTGTCATGGAAACCAAATATTGAGGAACGGGTGAAGAAGGCATCGGTGGGTCTCTACTGCTGCAAGAATGCCATGGGGAAGAGATGGGGCATCTCCGCAAAGGTGATGCACTAGCTATATGAAACCATTATTAAGCCAATAATGTTATATGGGGTCATTGTCTGGTGGAGTACATTGGAAAAGACCACTCATGTTAGGAAGCTAGAGAGCGTGCAAAGGGCGGCCCTCGTTGGAATCAGCGGGGCGTTCCGGACGACTCCTACTCTAGCGCTAAACGCTATGCTCAATATCGCACCTGTCGACATTGCGGGCAAAGTAGCGGCGGTTCGCTCAGCCATTAGGCTCAAAAGCTCTGGGTTCTCTTTCAACCCAGCGCATGGGCACTCGACAATTCTCGAAAGCTTCGACTTACTGCCGAAAGAAATGCACCGGAGTCACCCGAGGCTGGCCCCAAAATGATACTCCTAGACGCACATCCCTCCAAGGGACGAATGGGAGAAGGGTAGTCTCTGAAGAAGAGGTTCATCTTCATGGCGGATCGAAGCTGGAAGGTAGAGTTGGAGGAGGTGTCTACTGTCAGAAACTCTCAGTAGATCTTACGTTCAGACTGCCGGATCTCGACCAAGCAGATTATTCCGGATAAAGAACGCATTGGTATGCCCTTCGCCACGTGAACGCTTTTAAGTGAATGTATCTACGCTCGCGCGAGCGAGAGATGGATGCAAACTACGAGCTGCCGAATTTCTAAGCAAACTTGGCCTAGGTGGGATCGAAAAATGTCTCGAAGTGTATACTCTCTAAAGAGGGAGGATAAATCTCATACAATCGGTGCTCTAACGGGTCACTGCCAGTACGACTTGAAGTGCCTTACCATAGATGCTGCAGAAGTTGCAAGAATTATGAGGCGGAGGAGACCATTCTTCACCTTCTCTGTAAATGCCCGGCATTATCGAGAAGCAGACTGCGCTTTCTGGGGCCTCCTTCCTTTAATGACCTTGACTAATTGTGAGATTTAAACCCTTGATTCCTGGCGAGGTTCGTCAAGGATTCTAAATGGTTTAGCATGGGGGAGTGAAAACTCTTAGTCGTGGTATCACAACGGGCCTTCATTTCATGGCCTATGTGTGTCCCTGAGCATCAGTGGCAGCCACATCTACCTACGTATCTTTTAGACAAACATTTTCTAAAGCTATGTATAAGAATTGAAGGTTTAATTTATATGGTTTTGGTTAAAGCATGAACCATATTTTCCTTAAAAAAAAATAAATAATCTTTAAAACCCTTGCAAAAATTTAACACAAACCACCCTGACTCAGTTTTGCACTATAGTGTATGTATAGTACATACATAGCAATTAATTTCATGCTATTGTATATGGATCCAGTATGGCAGTATCTCAGAAAACTTAGTTTATTTCTGCTTATGCAGCAACTAACTTCAAATTGATGTATAATCATCTAGCAGCCTCATTGGGATAAACCAAATGCTTACACTTTTGCTACATATCTTTGCAAATAGTTCAATATTAGTTGTAAAATCATCTAACTGTGGGCACTTAACTATTTCAGCATGAAAAATCATCTGTAAAAGAAACATGCAGACTTTGCATTGCTCTAAGCCAAATGCATTTTAAAGTAGTTGAAATCAAATGCAGAGTCGGACAATCGACTTGCTGCTTGCACACAATTCAAACTGAGCATTTGAAAACACATTACATGCATGGCTGTAGCAGAGCGTGCAAAGATATTTGCTACTATTGGTCGCGGCTATTTTTATTTTGAAAATTTTTAATTTCGGTTTTTCTTATGAAAAATCATCTGTGAAGTGCAGAACGAAAGCGTGATCAAACGACTCACTTTAAAGTGCTTTAAGCCAAATGTGTTTTAAAAAAGTTGAAATCAAATGCAGGTCGGATAATTGACTGATGCCTAGGACATCGCCATTTTAGAGTCAACAGTTCGTTCCAAGGAAGAAAGTCAGATCTTCATCAGATCAGTCAGATTAGCTGCCCATCCTTCTTTGCACGAAAAAGTTGTGCGCTTAACCGAAAAAAGCACTTTTTCACGAATTTTCTTTACTACTTCAATGAGGAAGGTATCCGAATCCCTATGAACCAAATAATGGAGGAGCACTTACCACGTAGAAATTACTGCAAACGAAATTTTTTCCGGATGGTATCTAATTATCGATATAGAGATAACATAAACTTATAGCCTTTTTCGTTGTTCTGCGAGATGAGCAAAATAAATAAAAGCTTGTAAAATTAGGGTAAGCGTAGAACCAGTGCAGGTAAACGTAATAATTTCTTTGATAAGTTGATAATAGTGGCAAATTTTTAAGGCAGGTATCGCTAATGTGCAGATATGTTGAATGCATCTATCGGATCAGTTTCCTTATAAATATTAAAAATTATGCCGGTGATGCGCATTTTAGGGTACGCATCTTATATGTGCACTTAGGCTCAAAGGCAGCAAAGCAAAATATACTGTAGTTTCTTTCCATACTGGGGAGCTATTTGGCCGGTTATATTAAATAAAACTAGTGTTTACTTTTCTCCTATGCGTTTCGACGCATATTCGCGCTTTCTTCAGAGAGTCTGTATATTTATAAATACGAAAAACATATTAATACCAAATAATTATTACAAAGAACAAATAAGACCATAGACTATTACCAAAAATCAATGCGATTTTCTAGCAACTTTAAACTTGCATTTTGTCGTACTAAAATTGAATGAACTATAAAACTGCATACTTACAATTTTTCTAAAAAATCTGAATAAAAAGTTTCAAATTAGTGTGCATTTTTAATGAATTTTCCTGAGTTTTGCACAAAGTTTAGAGATTTTATTATTATGTTTTATTTATTTATTTATTTATTTATTTAGTCTATGGTTTTATAATAACATTACAGACTAGAAGGGTACAACATTAATTAGAACTACTAAAAATAATTCATAAAGCTAAAAATAGGAATTCAAAAGATTTAAAAAAGCTGTCTTTGGGATTGAAAAGTCTACCTCGACTACATTATTCATGGCATTAAATTCACGAATGGCGCGATAAATCGGGGCATTACTGGCGTATTGGGTTCTAACATTACAACCATAAAACGGAAGGAAATTTCTAAGGGATCGCCTGGGGACATTAAATCTTATCCTCTCTAACAAAAACGGACAATCAACAATACCTTTAATAATATTATATGTAAACGAAAGACATAAGACAGACCTGCGACTTTCTAAGGACTTGAGATTCAGAAGCATAAGACGTGAAGAATATGACGGCACGGGGTCTGAAAAGTTCAGACAGCGAAGAGCAAACTTGAGAAAAATTTTTTGAACACGTTCAACCCTGTTTATAGCATTCTGATTATACGGCCTCCAAATAAAAACCGCATATTCGAGATGTGACCGAACAAATGACGAATACAGTAACTTGAATGTATAAGGATCCGAGAATTTTGAGGCATTGCGTCTTACAAAGCCTAGAACAGAATACGCCTTTGCAGTTACATAGCTAATGTGTTTATTGAAAGAAAATCGATCATCGAACACTACGCCAAGGTCTTTTATCTCATCTGCACGATTTAGATCATTAGCCGATATATGATAGCTGGTAAGCAGAGAATTGGATATTTTAGAGTACGTTAGTTGAAAACATTTACTAATGTTCAAGGAAAGGCGTGACTTCAGACACCACAAATGAAGCTTATCAATATCATCTTGGAGCCTAATTGCATCAGATGTGTTTTTAATTACAGAGAAAACTTTTAAATCGTCCGCATAAAGCAGAAATTTTGCAAAAGAAAAACAACTACTAATGTCATTGATGAAAAGTATAAAAAGAAGTGGACCTAAGACACTACCCTGTGGCACTCCAGAAGATGGAACGAACGGGCAAGAAGTAGCCCCGTCAATTGAGACAACACACCGTCTGTTACACAAGTACGACTCCAACCAACGCAGAAAAATAGAATGAAAGCCAATGCAAGCAAGCTTTTGAATTAATATACTATGTGACACTCTGTCAAACGCTTTTGAGAAGTCTGTATAAATACAGTCAACTTGAAAACCTAACGAAAAAGACTCGAAACAATATTCACTGAAAACAGCGAGATTGGAGACAGTAGATCTACCAGCGACAAACCCATGCTGATATGGGGAGATAATAGATTTAACTGCAAAATTCAATTTGGCATTGACTGTGTGTTCAAAGATTTTCGAAATAGCGGAAAGCTTAGAAATAGGTCTATAATTACGTACGTCACTTCTGTTACCATTTTTAAAAACGGGCATTACCGTCGTAAGCTTCCAATCATCAATAAAAGTACCTGAAGATAATGATTTATTAAAAATTAACTTCAAGGGATAAACTAATGCTGGACAATTTTTGATTAAAGTTGCAGATAGGCCATCAACATCCACATGTGTAGAGGGTCTTAGTTTAATTATACCATTACTTATGTCTTCAGATGAGAGAATTAATGAGCCAAAGTTGAGAGACGAGGAGATATTAGAAAATTCTGCAGATGTAACGTCATTCTGAACGAAATTCGACCCAAAATATTCAGCAAACAAATTTGCGGCATCACTTGGCGTCTCCGCAGCTTTATCACCAAGAAATATTCCTGTGGGTAAGCTGGAGCATCCTTTCTTAGATTTCACGTAGTTCCAGAACAATTTGGGGTTAGATTTAATATTCAACTCAGTGTCACGAACATAGTTACTATAAAGAGTCTTATTTAAAGAATCAATCTTCTTTAAGTAATGCTGATACTTAACGAAGTAAACATGATTTCCGGAAGTTTTAAATTTTTTATAGAATTTGTTTTTAAGGTTTTTTAGCTTTTTTAAGTCTTTTGAATACCAGGGCAATTTATAAGGCTTTTTCTTTTTAACCGGTATTTTATCCAGGCAGAGTTCATATAAGATTGACTTAAATATAGAAAAACAGTATGCAGTGTCTAGGTTAGTAAACAAATCATCCCAGTTAATGTTCGACAATAGTTCATTAAAACTAAAAAAATCGCATAATGAGTAATTAAATGACAATTTGTTGTCCTTAATAGCGGAAAAACAATAAAAGTCTAACTTTATAACTAGTGGAATATGATGTTTATCCGTAGCTGTAATTGGGTTAATACAGTCGCAAATTCGGTAATTCAAGTTATCACTGACAAAAATAAGATCTAATATTCTGTTTAATTCGTTAGCAAAACTATTAATTTGCTTCAAGTTAAGACTCAAAATACTATCTACTAAATATAGTTCATGATTGGCAACCATATTATGAGCTATGAGACTAGGGCATGACTCACTGCTAACCCAATTAATATTGGATAAATTAAAATCTCCCAGAACACATAAATGGTTATCACGCAAATTATTTAAAACTAATGATGAAATGTTATCAGCATGTGCTTTGTATAACTCATATGAGCTTCCTGGTGGTATATATGAGGTTACTACATACAGGGATTCTTTTGAAGAGTTGCCACTAATATTGACGCAAAGTTGATCCAGAAGTGAATCATCATTAGCTAGAGAGATCAGGAGCGCGCGTAGTTCGCGCTTGACAGCAACGATTACACCGCCACCTCTTTGGCAACCAGTTTTTACAGCATCCCTGTCTTTACGAAAGACGTTGAAGAGGTTAGCATCGAAGAATTCAGCATCAAAAAAGTTTGAGGTTAACCACGTCTCAACAAGTACATAGACGTCGTAATCCATCTGCGCAGTAAAAGAATGCACGATATCAGCTTTTGTTCGCATGCCAGACATATTTTGGAAATATACCCTTAAGCTATTAGCAAAAGGAGGAGAATTAACTATGTCTGAAGCGGCTGTTGTTGGTCCTTTGGAAAAAACCGAAAAGGTTTGACCGTCACGTTAGTGGGCCAGATTTCCGAACTAAGCAAATTCGAAAACATTGTCTCCGGCACTCCCAGCTTGAAGTTTACACGCTTTAGACTTGAAATTTCCACATCTTTTTTAACTAGTTTATAGCATACTAATATATCTTTGTTCAAACCCGCCTGATTGGAAACATAGTTTATTATATTTTCTTCCGAAACAGATGGCGAGAACGACGCTAGATGTAACCACTTATATCGGACAGCCACGTCCAAGTCTTTGCTAATGTTTGTACCAACAACCCTTACTGGTTTTTTACCCCTTTTATTCTTAACAGTAGACCACTGTGCATTTTTGATCTCTGCAGAGCTAACAGCAGGCGCCAACGAGTGTGTAACATTCGCTGTCGAGATATCAGCAGTCGTCTTTAACATATCAGCATATGTGTGTGTGTGCGCAGCGTTCATTGGCAACGCCGAACCGGCATGAGTATACACATTTTTAACAGCAGTACCAGCGGCAACAGAGACAGCAGGCATTTCAGTATATGTGGAAGTGTGTGTAACATTCGTTGGCAGCACCGAGCCAGCATGAGTGTACACATTTTTATCAGAAGCACCAGAGACAACAGTAGAGACAGCGAGGGCATTATTAGCAACTACAGAGGATTTAGCCTTAGTTTTGGCTTCCATGCGCGACATGATCGCAGAATTGTTAGTGGTACTAACATCAATAAGTGCACCATTTTCGTAATTCGCTTCTTTTTGGCTACGTACCTTCACAAAAGCAGCACTAACAGTAGCACGTAGATCTTTGATTTCCATTGTGAGTGATTTTATAGCATCATCTTTTTCCCGAAGGCTACGCTGCATATGTAAGAGATCCGAATGCATGCTGTCCGCCTTGTTTGTTAATTTATTATTATTTTCATGAAGAGTTGAAATGAGATTATGCATACGAGCATTCTCAGCACGTAGAGAGACGATTGCATTGAAAATCGAAACCAATGATACCTGCTGCTTGTTGTTGGACTCACTAGTGGTATCACTTATTGCTGTACTAGTTAGCTGGTTAGGCAAGGCACTTTTAGGAGCTTTGTGCTGCTGTGGGAGGTTGTTATTACGATGGGCACCGATTTCTTTGCTAGAGGAATCCGAAGCAATGGCATTAGTAGCAACAACACTCTCGTTAAGAATAACAGGAGGAGGCGGGGAGCGAATAGAATATCGCCGAGCATTTGCACAGAAAAGGCCTCTCTGAGTTAAGCAGGAACTCAGCGTCTGCCGGCAAAATATTCACACATTCCAAATGAAATAGTTCATTGCACTTTGCGCACTGGATTTTTGGTTGCGAACGCTCAACTTTATGGTTACAGCAGCAAGGCATTTTTAATAGGAACGTCTCTTTTCGTTATTTGCTTATAATATACAAGAGTCACGGTCTCAAAAATTATGCACGAACATAGACAAAGCTTCATTAAGTTTAAGTAATCTTTTTGACACTAATAAAGTTATGGAACCCATTAGCAAATATTCGAAATCCGAGAGTGATAAAAAACACGTCCGCACGCAACGACGGCTGTACATTTTTCTGGTGTAAAATGAACCATATTTTTATAAAAAATTATCGAAAATAAATTAGAATAAAAAACTTTGCATATATTGCGAAAAATTCACTGTGCCAATACTTTTGTTCGTCACTGTATATAGTCATGAAGAAAAAAATATTCGCATTAATTGAATGTAAGTCCTATGAATTGATTTATGCAAAAAAGTCGCCATAATTTTTTTATTTATTTTTTGTTAGTTCATCGCACTTATGATCTGGGTGTGCGATATGTTTAATTTATATTATGATAATTTTATTGTTTAATATTAATGTAAGTGTAATAAGGCTAAAACTGTTTTTATTGTCTTATTTGTTCTTTGTAATAATTGGATGATATTAATATGTTTTTCGTATTTATAAATATACAGACTCCCTGAAGAAGGCGCGAATATGCGTCGAAACGCGTAGGAGAAAAGTAAACACTTGTTTCATTTAATATAACCGGCCAAAAAGCTCCGAATGCAATAGCATTAAACTTCCAACCTTGGGCCAAGAAGAAAAATTCTAAATTAATTTTTATTAATTTTGATGAGCTTCTTTGGCCTAGTTGGATATTATACTAAATTAATTTCATTTAAAGAAATTCATACATACAGTGCCGAACAGAAGTATTGGAACAGTGAATTTTTCGCAATAAATGCAAAATGTTTTATTCTAATTTATTTTCGACTTATAAAAATATTGCTCATTCTACACCAGAAAACATGATAATAAAATCTCTAAACCTTGTGCAAAACTCAGGAAAATTCATTAAATTTGCACATTAATTTGCAACTTTTTATTCAGATTTTTTAGAAAAATTCTAAGTATGCAATTTTATAGCCCATTCAAATTTAGTATAACAAAGTGCAAGCTTGAAGTCGCTAGAAAATCGCGTTGATTTTTGGTATTTTCTTCACGCAAGTTCTTCCATACAAAGTATATTCGACAATTATTTTTTGTATGGAGAAAATGAGCAACACCTTCCACTAAAAAAATGCCAAAATCGTGTCGCTTAGGGGGTTCTTACCATTACAGTTGGCACCATTGAAGTGCTTAAAATAAATATTTTACTGCATATTTTTAGGCACAGCAATCATAATTCGCATGTTGAACACACCGGCGATAATACAGCTATAACTGCAAGAATATGTGAATAGAACAGCAAATTGCTTACACTACTGTTGAAATACCTCGCTTCTACTCCATTAATTTTTTCTCTTTTAGTAAGAATTTTTAATTTAGCTAGGAAACGCAGAAACGTCTAATACATACATACACTATAGTGCAAAACAGAGTACATGGCGGTTTTTGTGAAATATTTGCAAGGTTTTTAAAGTTACAATTTTTTTTTTGTTATTTATTTATTTTTTTCAATATGGACAAGCTTTAACCAAATTCATATAAATCAAACTTTAAATTTTTATACAGAGTATAGAAAAATTCAACAAATTTTCATAAAATTTTGAACTTCTTAATCTGAATTTAAAAAAATTGAGAATGCAGTATTATAGCCCATACAAATTTATCTAATATGATAAAATGCAAGTTTCTACCGGCGTTGATTTTTAATATTTTTTTCTTCCAAATAAGCATGAATTTCTTATGGAAAAAATGCGTAGGACCGTTTACAAAGAAAATTTGAAACAATTGACGCCATATTTAAAAAACTGCACCTGTTGTATGAAAAAATCGCAAAAGTCGTCACAAAAAAAAAAATATTAAAAATCAACGGGATTTTTTAGCCGCACTTTGTCATACTAAAATTGTATAAAAGCGCATACCCAATAAATTTCTGAAAATTCAAGATTAAAAAGTTCAACATTTTTCTAAGCTCTGTAGAAAAATGCAAAGTTTGAAAAAATTTAACTTTAAAAACTGCAAATATTTCCCAAAACTATAGTGTATATAGATATGTATTTTTATAAAAAAAATAACAAACAAAATGTAATTAAAAGTCTTGCTAACCACTTACTCAGTTTTGCACTATACTGTATGTGGCTTGTATATAAATATAAGTAAGTGTTTTACCTTGTTTATTCCTAATTGTTGAATGACGGTCACACATTTCTCGGCTTCAACTATGGCTGAATTTAATCGATCGATTAGTAGTGATGATGGGAATTTTTTAAGTTCAGCTTCTTTGCACAACTCCTGTAATTCAGTTAATGGTACGGAAGTAGGAGTGTTTGCGTCAACAATGTCGCGACATCTAGACAACCACCGTTCAAAGCTTTGCGCTTTGGCTTTAAGTTTTTGCAGCATCAATGGCATTTCGTCGAGTGTGTATCTGTAAAGAAGAGTGTGCTTTTCTGGCAAACAGTCGCAAAGAACTGTGTAATGGCGAAGACAAACTATTGACTTAGTACATTCACAGGCGACAGCTGATAAAAAGCAAGTAGTATTGCATTCATGGCAATGCCGTTCGTCGTCTGGCACTAGTTCGAATGCTTTTCGCTCGGCACGCGTTACTCCCCACTCAAGTAAAGATTTGCGGAGTTTCTTTTCCGAGTCTACCATTTCTGCCATATCAATATAACAAGCTGTTGCAATTCCAAATGTCAATTTGGCAGGTTCTAATGCCATCTTACATACAAGTTCATCGTGAGAGAAAACGCAAAAACGACGCAACATTGAATAATGATTAACACACTCGCGTCCCATCTTCAGCCAGTCAGCAGGCGCAAAATTGACAGCCTCAGCAAAGTTATATCCTTGATTGAAGCCAGCATGGTATGCTCGGGGGAATGTTATAACAAATTCTCCGGCATTTTGATCTGTTCGATAAACAGGTACTCCGTTATTCATTAAAATGTTTGGATTCATTATGGTGACTAACTGATGCAGCAAATCCGGTTGCGAAGCAAACAGTTCAGGAGCTGCCTGTTTCATTGTCTCCTCAAATTGTTCAGCCCAAAAGCCAGGTACACCGTACCAAGTTTTTGGTTCTCCCCAGTGCAAATAGTTGATGGAATAACTCCAATGATCTTCGTTGTGCCAACAAAAAGCTGCGAAGCACATTCCTACATACATCCATGGTGCATTCATACCACTAATGTCTGCATTGATATGTCCCAAGATGGAGTCTTCTAGTAAAGGCAAATTATTCAAGTTCCAACTAGATTCAGCATACTCCTGGTCACCAGGCAATAAATATAAAGAGCTTTTCGTAGGAAAACCCGAACCATGATCCATTGTGTGTAAATCGGCTCCATATTCTACAGTTACATCTTCATCGATTGAGGAAACAATGCGCCAAAATTCGCGCTCAACTAAATGAGTTGGTACTAAATGAACGGGTTTGCGGAAATAATCCATTTTAAATTGGTCTGCCATTTGTCCAAATTGTTGTAATGTATACTCTCGTTCCGCTTGCTCGAAACCAAATGCTTCAGTAGGTTTGCTCACTTCCTCAACAACGCAACGAGGACAAAGCCATTCACCTGCAAATGGAAAATATTTTGAATTAAAAGTCATAACAAGCCGAAACAAACAAATACTTGTTTTCGTATAAGACTGATTAGTTTGGGTGCGTCTTGGTCGTCAAACAGGCACAAATGAGTTAAATTTTTTCGTTCGTTCTTACCGCTTTTTGTTTTTTTTTTTTAGTTTTTGTATCATGGATATATGTATGTTATATCTCGATTAGCGTACCTAAAATATTTTTTTAAATACAGAAAAAAGGTTAGCTTCGGCAACTAAAGATATTTAGTTCCCGAACTTCGACAATGCTTGGGAACTGTCACCAAGGATTGGGAACTATTACCATAGTTTGATAATTATAACTAAATATATTAAACCTTCTGATATTCATCTAGGTTGAACCAAATCTTTAATTTAGCTGAATGGTTTTTTAAATATTAACAAAACAACAAATAAACAATATGGTAAATATTAACAAAATTCAACTTAACGTATGGTTCATAAAAGGGTGTTATTGAGGTCTGGTAATGCAGATACGCTTTCTCTCCACACAAGAGGGGTATTCTCGAAGTCTTGTAAATAGCACGGATTTTATGAAATGCAAAAATACTATTCCAAATTCGCAAGACTACGAGGGCCTCCCATAGCAAAATGGTAACACGCATAGGTAGCAAGCAGCGAAATTCTGTGCCAAATATAATAACAAAATGCAGCAAAACAATGCGGTGAGCGAAATGAGAGGAATGAGAGAAATATGTAGCAATTTCAACAGCAAAACAACTAGCATAGGGTCGCATTTGTCTTTCTATGCTTTTTTGCAAAATATATACATGGGTTTCGACGTTGCATATTTTGCGGCGATAGGAAATGTTGTTTCCCATGTATTTTGTTGTTGTGTGTTTGAAAAATAAGCAATCCGTGCTACGTGCAACGGCTTTGCAAAATATCGGGAATGCCCCTGTGGTGTAGTCATAGTTATCAAATACTAGTTGAGGAAACCGCGATTTGTTTAGAGGCCGGAATATATTTATGTTTGTGAGCCACCCCAAAGAATGCGCTAGAGCCAGTGTGCGGGCTGTAACATGTTTTTCGTGGTAGATAAGCCTTAAAAATTGTGGTGGATTCCAAAACAATGGGAGAGATTTACATATACAATGCAATCGGATTATACTGGACTCCACGGGACCGCGTCAAATTGTACATTATAACCGATTGTCCATTTCATCAGAATAAAAAAATTTAAACTCGAAAAGTAAATTTAGTGTGTTTTATTTATTAAAGAAATAATGTACAAGTAAACAGTCTGCCCATCGACATTTTTTAATTTTTTTGGAATTTCAAACCTCTAATTTCCTTCCTTTTTATCAGAAATATTTTCAACACATGAATAAAAGTTTCAAAGCTTGCACAAATTTCACCAAAAATTTAATCAAACTTCAAAAAACTTCATCGAAATTTCAAACTTTTTAATTCGAATTTTTAGAAAATTTTTGGGAACGCAGTTTTGTAGCCCATTCAATTTAGTCGTTTAATATAGTGCAAGTTTAAAATAGCAAGAAATTACCGTAGATTTTGTTAATGCGTTATATGGAAGACAAAAAAAATCTCAAAAACCGACGGTATTTTTTGGCTTTTTGAAGCTTGCATTTTATTAGACTAAAAATAGGGCTACAAAAATCCATACCAGAAAATTTCCTTATTTCGACTTTTTTTGATGTTTCTATCTACGTAATATTGCAGAACTTCCTGTTTCCTTCTCAGGCACTCTAGAACTATTGAAAAGGTACTCACAACACTTTTAATTTGTATTTTTTTTTTTAAATTTACCACTTTCGACTTTTTCGAAAAAAAAAATGTTTTTTGCGGCGTAATTTTGCATAACTTTCTTTTTCCTTCTCAGGAACTCTAGAACTACTGAAAAGCTACTCAGAACACTTTAAGTTTTTTTTTTTCAAACATTAAAGTTTTCCTACTTTTTTGAACAAAAAACTTTTTTTTATGCGTAAGTTTGCAGAACTTTCTTTCCTGAACTCTAGAACTTTTGAAAAGCTACTCAGAACAGTTTTAATTTTTTTTTTCAAAAATTTAACTTTTTCGGCTTTTTCGAAAGAAATATTTTTTCCGACGTAATCTTGCAGAACTTTCTTTTCCCTTCTCAGGAACTCTAGAACTTTTGAAAAGCTACTCAGAACAGCTTTAAATTTTATTTTTTTTTCAAAAATTTAGCTTTTTCAACTTTTTGGAAAAAGGTTTTTCGGCGTAATTTTGCAGAACTTCCTTTTTGCTTCTCAGGAACTGTATAACTTTCGAAAAGGTACCCAGAACACTAGTAATTTTTATTTTTTCCAAAAATTTAACACTTTCGACTTTTTCGAAAAAAAAAATCTTTTTTTCGGCGTAATTTTGCATAACTTTTTTTCCTTCTCAGGAACTCTAGAACTACTAAAAAGCTACTCAGAACACTTTAAAGTTTTAATTTTTTTTTTCCAAACATTCAAGTATTTCTACTTTTTTGAACAAAAAACTTTTCTGCGTAATTTTGCAGAACTTTCTTTTCCTGAACTCTAGAACTTTTAAAAAGCTACTCAGAAAAGTTTTAAATTTTTATTTTTTTCAAAATTTATTTTTTCGCTTTTTTGAAAGAAATGTTTTTTTCCGGCGTAATCTTGCAGTATTTTCTTTTTCCTTCTCAGGAACTCTAGAACTTTTGAAAAGCTGCTCAGAACAGTATTAAATTTTATTTTTTTCAAAAATTTAGCCTTTTCAACTTTTGGAAAAAGGTTTTCAGGCTGCTTAATTTTGCAGAACTTCCTTTTTCCTTCTCAGGAACTGTATAACTTTCGAAAAGGTACTCAGAACACTTTTAATTTTTATTTTTTTCAAAAATTTAACTTTTTCGCTTTTTCGAAAGAAATGTTTTTCCGGCGCAATCTTGCAGAACTTTCGTTTTCCTTCTCAGGAACTCTAGAACTTTTGAAAAGCTACTCAGAACAGCTTTAAATTTTATTTTTTTCAAAAATTTAGCTTTTTCAACTTTTTGGAAAAAGGTTTATCGGTGTACTTTTGCAGAACTTCCTTTTTCCTTCTCAGGAACTGTATAACTTTCGAAAAGCTACTTTTTCGACTTTTTCGAAAGAAATGTTTTTTTCGGCGTAATTTTGCAGAACTTTCTTAACTTTTGAAACGCTACTCAGAATAGTTCTAATTTTTATTTTTTCAAAAATTTAACTTTTTTTGGCGTAATTTTGCAGAACTTTTTGTTTCCTTTTCAGGGACTATAACCCTAGAACTATTGAAAAGATGCTCAGCAGAATTTTTTATTTGCCTTTTTGCCATATGTCGTATGCTACGTGAATCTGGCATACACAATTTTTGAAAAAAATAAAATAAAATTTTGTCAAAATATCCAGAACATTTCAACTTTTTCGAAAATAAATTTTTTTTCGTCGTATTTTTCCATAACTTTCTTTTCCCTTCTCAAGAACACTATAACTTTTGAAAAGCTACTCAGAACAGTTATAATTTTTATTTTTTCAAATATCTAACTTTTTCGACTTTTTCGAAACGAATTTTTTCGGCGTAATTTTGCAGAACTTTTTGTTTCCTTTTCAGGAACTCTAGAGCTATTGGAAGGCTACTCAGAACAACATTTTTTTGTCGTTTTGCGTTACACCGTATGCCAACTTCCCAGACATATGGGATATAAGTGGGCCAATTTTTTGCTATATAGCGATTGTATATATCAATTTTTAATAAATATTGATTAATTCCTTAGACTAGGGATGGGCGGCAGAACAGCTCGCGCGCAGCAGCGCGGGCAAGCAGGTGCTTGATGCGGGGTAAAAATTTAAAACCGAAAGGGTAAGTAATAGCCGTGTACGTGTATTAACCCATTTTATGCAATGTATATTGCCAACGGCTATTATATTCACCTCTTTGTTTATAGAGGAACAATTTCTAACTATATTTGTAGTCTATTTATTAAAAATAATTCAACATCATGAAATGCCGACCAATTTAATTTTTTTTATTAATAAATCAATAAAGTTATTATTGATTATACATATGTAAAAAATAGTATGTGCTAATTCATACCGGCGAACAATAACGTGTTAACGATCTTGCTTGCGCATGTGTTCGTAAATAAGAGATCCGAGCGCTGCTACTAGGCTCAGTCGGTAGAAAACCGTCATATAAAAAGGTTGTTTTGCGCATGATTGTCCTTTTTTCCAAGCAAATTTCTAACGGAAAATTATCTGCGCAAGAACAACCCCTCCCTTTGAAAATTTGCGACCAACTAAACGCTGACAATGCAAAAGTGAATTACAAAACAGCTAATATGCGCGCAAGCAAGTCGGTAATCACCACCAGTGTTGCCATTTCTGTTTCTGCCGTCCCGCCAGATTAATAAACAAAAATCGCTAGAATCCTGCTAAATCATTTAAATTCTGTAAAATCTTATGACAAAAAAAGTTTGTTTTATAATTTAGCAGTTAAACTTTATTTGATAAAATTAGAGATCATATGTTTATAAAAACCCATCAGTTTTTTAACAAAAACAAAATTGGAACTTCGTTATACAGTATCGGTCATATCTATAGCACGCCATTTCAAAGTGATATTGTGCGCAACTTATGTTTATTTATTTATTTTTGAGAATTTTCAATTAAAATACAGTTCTTTCTCTAACAAACCCCATATAAATCCAAGTTTAACAATTTGTAGAAAACTTCAAAAAAGTGCAACAAATTTTCACCTAAATTTCAAACTTTTTTCTCAGAAGTGTTTGAATTTTTCTGAATACACAGTTTTATAGACCAATGAATTTTAGTCTGATAATGTGCAAGTTTCAAGTGACCGAAAGTTACCGTTGATTTTTTAGAATTTTTTTCTCCAAAGGTGTTGCGGGTTTCCTCCATATACAAATAAATTGAGTTTATTCATTATATGGAAGCCAATGCGACAAAAAAAATTCTAAAAAATTAACGGTACTTTGTACCTACTTGAAATTTGCACATTATCAGACTAAAATTGCAGGGGCTAAAAACTGTGTACTCGAAAAAAATCTAACACTTCCGAGAAAAAAGTTTGAAACTTAGGTGAAAATTTGTTGCACTTTTTTGAAGTTTTCTATAAATTGTTAAACTTGGGTTTA
>NW_016157442.1:211097-222579 GCF_001687245.7 Rhagoletis zephyria
AAATACATAGTTTAGGAAGAGCCTGCCTGAAACTATACAAAAAAGCAAATAAGCAAATGGATGTATAGAATTGACAACAACAACCACGCTGTCGAGTTTAAATAGCGGCAAATCAGCTGCACTTGATAGTAGTTGGTTGAATAAGGAAGTTGCATTAGCAACAAGAGTTTACGGGATGTACATAGCTCAGTGGTTAACGCTTCTGACTTTGAACATCGAATTCGCAGGTTCGATCCCTGCTGAAGTCTAGAAAAAAGAAGTCTGATGAGGAGATGTGGTGATCTCCGAAATAGTGCTATAACTTCTACCGCTTAGACTTTGTTGCTTTTTCAATTTTTCCTAATAATAAACAATCGTGGTACAAAGCTCAATAAAAATATTAAAAATAAAATGTTAACAAGCCACAATAACATTGACAAACAGAATAAATATTACATGTAGATGTTGTCTTCCCAGATAGCGCATATTCAATTCTGCCTAAATGAAATTTTCAAGCAAGATGTATGTACACATATGTATTTTTTTAAACAAACTTTTTTGCTGAGAACTTATTTAAATTCCAAAAACCGAATGCCAACTTGAATTAAAGGAACCAACACNGAAATAGTCTTTTTACTCGTGATTTATTTAAATGAAACACGTGAAATTTAGTTGAAACATTTTAGCCGTTTTTAGCCGGTTTTATTTGCCAATTTAGCCGGTTCGTCCAAAAAGTTCTGGCAACACTGTTCGTGAGTACTCACATATACTTGTTCTCTCATTCCGATCACACATACAGATGCAATTCGCGCAAAATTTTCTGTTTCCCCCCGGGCATAATTACCTCACCTCATCTACCCAACGGTTTCCACGTTTGGGCATTTTGCCCGTATGTGCACATTATGCCCATCGCTACCTTAGACACACTACTCAAAACATCTGAAAGTCCGGTACATACACACATATAAATTCAAGGCCGTATTTATGAAAAGTTGCCTAACTTGGAAAATTTTTATGCGATGGCAATAAATGAGCTATCAGTTCATTTGAAAATAGATTTAATCTTATACTACATATTTTGAAATTGTGGAAATTAGTGATGGTCAAAACTTAAAAAATTAAGGAAAACGTTTTTTTTTTTAATTCGGCGATGAAAACTCCCAGCAATCCACGTCTGACAGGGGCGAACGCAGGTAGGGGTTTTAGGGGTTCAAACCCCTCCCGAAATGCCTGCGGAAAATTTTAGGAAATTTCTCTCTTTGTATTTAGTTAATTACGCAAACAAAAGCAATACTGTTTTTATTTCCGTAAAAGTTTGTACGAATTTTCAACTATTCGCAAAAATCTGCAAATAAAGAACAAACCGAGGTGAATGAGCACAAGCTTGGAAGCATAACCGGACTAAATATTGATGTTGATAGATAACTCATACGCCATGGCATTTTAACGATATACGTTTTCTGCCCCGCGCCCGCACTCACGGACACCATGTCTGAAGTATGTTGACTTATACTTGCAACAATGCACTTTCAACATAGGCTGGAATTACTTTAAGACCATAAGAATTGGCAGGCAAACTTGAATTCACCTATATATACAAATGTGAATGTCTGTTTGCTTATTACCTTATAACTTCTGAACCGCGGCACGGAATCGCACGAAACTTTGCACACTTATTTGCTTTTACCCCGGGAAGGTTATAGGTATAGAGAAAAATGGGCAGTGCTGGAAAAGAGGGCGTGGCACCTCCTATACTTACTAAAATTTTCATATTGTATATCTTTTGAAATATTTGTGATAGAGCATTGGAACTTGCTGTCGAGATAAATAAAATTAATTCCATACTCATGGGAAAAAATTGGCGGTATTGGAAAAGGGGGCGTGGCACCTCCCATGGGCGTGAATTATTTAATCAGCTCTACCTTCGGAACCGTAAGTTACATGAACTTGAAATTTGGTATACAAACATATCTATAGTAGATGCTTATCTTAAGGTATATGTAAATGAGTTTATAAAAGGAGGTGTGGCAGATAACATAGGCGTGGAATTTTTAGTCAGTCATAACTTCGGAACATAAGTCACATGAACTTGAAATGTGGTATGCAGGTATCTATGGTAGGTGCTTATAGTAAGGTATATACATATATAAATAAGACTGTGGAAGGGGGCGGTAAATCCCAAAGGCGTGGAATATTTTACCAGTTATAACTTCGAAACCATAAGTCACATAAACATAACATTTGGTATGCAGACATAAATGAGTTTGTAAAAGGGGCGTAGCACTTAACATAGGCTTGGAATTTTTTGCCATAACTTCGTAACCACAAGTCACATGACCCCTATAATTCCTTCTGGCGTGGGGTGAAACCCGCGGGTAAAAGCTAGTTTCCTATATACTTTAGTTAAAATTCTGTCCAAATTTCAAGTCATATGAAGTACGTTGTTCAACAGCCAGCCCTCCTGATATCAATTTATATGCATACTAGCTTTTACCGCGGGTTTCACCGCACGTCTTTATACAAATAAATATGAAAAACATTTTATGTAACGATGTTATATTTCATTTCTTCTCGAATTTTAATATAGCCGTGATAGCATAATAACGTAGAATAATTGTTTAGCGGGGGTGCTATGAAATCAAAAGCACTAATATGTTTATAATAAAATAGTTTTAATAAATTATATAATAGTTGAAATACCAAAGTTTTATTGTAATAACCAGGGAACGGATTTTATGGAAATTGCCTTTTTTTCTGCTAAAGAGATAGAGTATATTCGATTAAGAATGTCCACGATTTAGCTTTCCCTGATTCCATATATACACATTTGATGTTGCCTTTTTTTGCCTTTTTTAAGATATTTGCCTTTTTTGCCTTATTTAAGATATTTGCCTTTTTTTGCCTTTTCTACCTTTAAAAAAGTGATTATAGCATTTACAATTTTTTTTTTTAAGATTAAAAAATATGCCCATGCCAAATTGGTGTTGGAAAAATTCAAAGCCGTTTTCTCAGCTAAAGTAGGCTTGGAGACAATAA
Source organism: Rhagoletis zephyria (assembly GCF_001687245.7). Taxonomy (NCBI): domain Eukaryota; kingdom Metazoa; phylum Arthropoda; class Insecta; order Diptera; family Tephritidae; genus Rhagoletis; species Rhagoletis zephyria. The sequence goes on from NW_016157442.1 coordinate 214,113, forward strand.
GGGGTGTAGATAAAATTGTAAAAGGCGAGGAAAACGCCCTTATTCCTGATAATATGAACGTTTTAAACGTTCCATATTTAAATTGGGCTCCACTTGTATCAACTTACGTCGAGCGCACATTAAGTACATTCAAGGCTTTTCTTCGCGAAAATCGAATGAAAATGCTGCCAAACCTTCAAAATGCATCTTGTGGTTCAATGTTACTACAACTATACAGATTAAAATTTTATGAGTTAGAAACTCGAAAGGATAAAATCGTCAAAGATTCAAAGAACAAATTTTTCATATAATGAAACTACTTTATAGTTTTTCTCTTTTTAATTGTAATATAAACATTTGTAAAATAAATGTATTTTTTGATTGTTCTTCGTATTTTCTGTCTTTTTTAGTGCCTTATTTTGCTTTTTTTGCAATACCTAGTGCCTTTTCCTGCCTTTTTCGCTATTTTGCTTTGCCTTTTTTGCAATACCTAGTGCCTTTTCCTGCCTTTTTCGCTATTTTATTTTGCCTTTTCCAGCGTATTTCGTTATTTTATTTTGCCTTTTTTATAGGTTTTTAGGTCCTAAAAATCCGTTCCCTGGTAATAACTAAATTTTAAATTTTTAATTTTTTTAATTATCATAAATTTTATTTTCGATAGAGTTGGTTTTATTTTAAGGCATCCTTTTTCATTGTCATTGCAAAAGCTAAGTGAACTGGAAACTGAAGTTTTTTAAATTCTAAAGGCATATCAGAAGGAATTGAAGGGGTCATGTGATTTGTGATTCCGAAGTTATGGCTGATAAGAACTTCCACACCCATGTTATGTGCTACGCCCCCTTTTACAATCTCATTTATATATACCTTACTATAAGCACCTACCGTAGATATGTTTGCATACCAAATTTCAAGTTCATGTGCCACGCTCTCTTTTATATATACCTTACAATAAACGCCTCCCGTAGACATGTCTTCGTACCAAATTGCAAATTCTTTCGACTTATGGTTTTATGAGTTTTAGCTGATTAAACATTTGCAGGTCAATTGGCGGTGCCACGCCCCCTTGCGAAATGTACGACATATTTTCAAATAAGACCATACCTATAACCTTCCCGGGGTAAAAACAAATAAGTCTGCCAAGTTTCGTGCGATTCCGTGTCGTGGCTTAAAAGGTATAAGGTAATAAACAAACAGACATTCACATTTATATATGTAGATAACAAGCTAAGCTCACAAAAAATTTCAATCGATCTGAAGAATGATGGGTTTTTTGGGCATGAGCTCTGCGTATAGATGCTCTGGTAACACCACTTTATATACATACATACTTTACATAATCCNTAAAAGGTATAAGGTAATAAACAAACAGACATTCACATTTATATATGTAGATAACAAGCTAAGCTCACAAAAAATTTCAATCGATCTGAAGAATGATGGGTTTTTTGGGCATGAGCTCTGCGTATAGATGCTCTGGTAACACCACTTTATATACATACATACTTTACATAATCCCTAAAAGTACTACATGTATACTATATGCACATTTTGGTTTGCGTTTTAAGGTTTTCGAAGCTTTCGAAAGGGGAGAAGTAATTGGAATTAATTTACATATCTATTTGGGAGAAAAAGTGTATTTTCAATGTCGCTGAATCACCAGAGCAAAAAGTGCTACGTACCGAATGCATTCTGTAAAAATAACGAACTATTTTAAACTGAAAACTTCTGCCCCTCCGGCTGCCGAATTTTCACAAAGAGCCGAAAATTCATCTGCCGAGTGTCAAGTACGGAAAAAATTAATACGCTCCGGCGCTGGGAAACTTGGTGCAGCTGATTCCAGAGTAAGAGTTCATTTCCACCACGCCTTAACTACAGTTAATGCCTATGGGAAAAGGAAATTAAAACAGGTCTTGGTGAAAGTGGGCAATAAGTTACCCGAGTCCCACAGTTCTCAGGACGTAATGATGAGATAGAGAAAATCTTATTGGAATTTTACTAGCATGTATGAATACTAACGTTTAGGCGTAGTTTGATTAAGGCCCAAAAATGGTCGCTTCCCTAAGTTTAAAAAATCAACAACATCATTGTTTTCAATATGCCGGTGATTTCACAACCCTCTGCGTCACGAAAATCAAGTTTTAAGTTCTCTGCGACCGAATTTATATATCCACGTCCTTGCAGGTTCCGCTTAATGATGCGTCAAATTTTGGTCACCGTTAACTAAGCGATAACGAGAATTATGAGCTCCTTGAATGTCCGTGGGCACCGGATGCTGCTTTTACATTTCCGCCTTCGGCTAAACGTAATTTGACATTTCAATTATCATGTGTTAAAATGTTTCGAAGGTAATTTTCTACATTTAAATTCAAATGCCATGCTAATATTTAAATTAATATAAGCGGTATTCATCTAAACCGATAGCTTTATNAAAGAGCCGAAAATTCATCTGCCGAGTGTCAAGTACGGAAAAAATTAATACGCTCCGGCGCTGGGAAACTTGGTGCAGCTGATTCCAGAGTAAGAGTTCATTTCCACCACGCCTTAACTACAGTTAATGCCTATGGGAAAAGGAAATTAAAACAGGTCTTGGTGAAAGTGGGCAATAAGTTACCCGAGTCCCACAGTTCTCAGGACGTAATGATGAGATAGAGAAAATCTTATTGGAATTTTACTAGCATGTATGAATACTAACGTTTAGGCGTAGTTTGATTAAGGCCAAAAAATGGTCGCTTCCCTAAGTTTAAAAAATCAACAACATCATTGTTTTCAATATGCCGGTGATTTCACAACCCTCTGCGTCACGAAAATCAAGTTTTAAGTTCTCTGCGACCGAATTTATATATCCACGTCCTTGCAGGTTCCGCTTAATGATGCGTCAAATTTTGGTCACCGTTAACTAAGCGATAACGAGAATTATGAGCTCCTTGAATGTCCGTGGGCACCGGATGCTGCTTTTACATTTCCGCCTTCGACTAAACGTAATTTGACATTTCAATTATCATGTGTTAAAATGTGTCAAAGGTAATTTTCTACATTTAAATTCAAATGCCATGCTAATATTTAAATTAATATTAGCGGTATTCATCTAAACCGATAGCTTTATCAAGCAGATATTCTTATAAATTTAAGAGCTCTGTTACATGAACGCCCCATACTCTCTTTTTGTATACACTTGCGACAGAGTTACATTGTCTTCAGGTTATCAAAATTATTCAGTGATATCGTTGTAGAAATTTATTTGAAATGTGTAAACGAGTTTCCATACAAATTTTGACAGTTGATTTCCAAAGTTTACACAATTATAATTTTATACGGTTTATAAGGTTTGATGAATACCCTTATTATGTTTCTTTACAGGCATTTTTCCAATGTACCTACGGCGCATAGTCCAACACCATTCCTAGACGCTGCAGATGTTTGCAATCAATCACTGTACCTAAAGGTATACCGATTCTTGCAGATAGGGCCAACAATTCCTGTGACACTTATCTCCAGTGAACGCTCCTTCTTAAGCTTGAATCATATTTACGAAGTAAAACTGGGGAACAAAGATTAGATGGTTAAGCTTTACTTAGCATCCACAGAAATATAGAAGTTGCGAATAAAGAAATACTGATTACAATATTTTCTTTTAAGTCGAAGCAGTAGAGAAATGATATTTCACATTTTTCATGCATACATATGTAATAACTCGAATTTATTGAAAAAAATATAGACATTTTGTACCACCGAAACGCATATTTGGTGCAACTGATTAAATGAAAAAAAAAATATAATAATTTTAAAACCCCTCCCCAAAAAAAATTCTGCGTTCGCCCCTGACGTCTGACAATAGATTATTATACATAATTTTAAAGGTCTATAAATCCTCTTCTCACAACATGTTCGATATTTAAACTTGAATGAAAAATAGTCATTCACAAATTGATAAATCTACGAAACTGTATTTTCTGACCTAAAATGACATGTCGCGACCTCTAAATGTAAAAAGTAATAAAGTTATAAGTAATAAAAAAGTAGTAAAGTAAATTAGGCGGTAAGGCATTGAAATTAAAAAAAAAATGTTAATTCGATAGGCACCCTAATGTATAAGTACAAAATTGCATACTTTTCATGCAAGGTTTTTTATTTTTTCCCGACATTTTTCTTTAAGTGAAGAAAACACAGATCAAAAACCAACATACCATCACAGCCTACCGCAGAAGCTTATTGCCTTCTTTGACAGATTGCGGTGAACCAATGAACTTTGTTTATGTAAATATGATAGACACTTTCTGTTTCAGAGACGGTTGCCTCTCTTTACTGAATTCGGAGAATTACCGAACTTCGTTTATTGCAGAAATTTTTTTTTAATTAGGCCTGGACAGCTCCGGTTGTAATGGATTAAAACCGGTTATAATGGACTAAAACATATATTTGAACTGGGACTTGACAACTGGGTACATAATAACATAGTTCCATCTTAAGCGAGTCTATTATAAATGAATTACACTGTACGAAGATATGAAAATGAGAATTCTTTAGGTTTATCACGGCTTTTATTAGTCAGGAACTATCTTCCACCGGTAATGGTTTTTTTCTCCTGAGAAGTATTTGTTATTAAAATATATTTCATAAATAGCTTAATATATCGTCGTTTAAAGAACAAAACGGGGTATCGTCATTCTGCAAAACCGCGTTAGACATTTGCTGGCAAAAATTGGATTTGCTCACACCAGCTCTTGGCTCAACCTTATCCATTCATATACTAGCCAGAAATGGAATTGCTTTACAAAAAAAAAAACCCTTTTGAAATATGAGTGTTTTTACTCTCTAGAAAATAATTTATGCAACCTTACATACGCGGTTTTGCATTTTGTTGATACGCGGTTTTGTACTTTAAACGACGATATGTATTTACCTTATCACAAAAACTTGTCCATTTTGTGCACTACCGCCTTAAGCTATAGATTTCGGAGCCGATTTACACCAATTCACTGATTCTAGCACTTAGCAAATTAGCCATGTTTTGAAACGTTATAGATATACTTATACGAGTCAATTAGAAAATGGAATGCAAAAATTAGAGCAAATTTCGCACTCACAACTGTCTAATTCACAATAGTCCATAAAATTAACAGAAAATTTGGGATGATTTTGTCCACATTGTAAAATGAGCAAAATTTTAAAATATGATAGATTTTAAGCTTACGGTGGTAGATGTGGTAGAAATGCAATTTAGCAAAAAAAAGGTAGATCTACCACAAAAGTGGTACAGTCCGCACACTGGCTAGAGCAGTGTTACCGCTACCGTTATTCGGATATGTGTCAATTCACGTCAAATGTCCCAAGTGCGCTGAGCGGTGCAAAACAAGCTACTTTTCGACTAGCTAGTAATCAGAAAAAAAAAGGGAATAAAAATTCGAAAAATATGATTTCTCTGGATTTTTGTAACGCATGATCAAAATCTATTTTTATATGAAAAAAATCCGCAACACCCTCCACAAAAAAAAGTTTACAAAATCAACGGTAAGTTTTAGCGACTTGAAACTTCCACTTTATCAGACTAAAATTTAAAAGGCTTCAAAACTGCACACCCGAAAATTTTCTAAATATTCTGATTAAAAATTAGAAATTTCGATGTAAATTTTTGAAAATTATTAAAAATAAATAAATAAAAATAAGTTGCAAACAATATCATTTTGAATTTCGGTGCTAATTAGTTGAACGCAGGTGTAGCTGTTTGTGCCCAGTACGGAAAGAAACTAGTTTAAATATCGATGTTCTACTAGTTTTTTAATCACGACAACTAATTGAAGATCTGATTTTCTTCCTTGGAACGAACTGTTTATTTTAACATGGCGATGTCCTAGGGAGCAGTCAATTATCCGACTCTGCATTTGATTTCAACTACTTTAAAATGCATTTGGCTTAAAGCACTTCGCTTTCGTTTTGCACGTCACAGATGCTTTTTCATATTTCCAAGACACAAAAACATTATTATCATTTTCACATGTTGTCTCTGGTGGGCTTCGACCAAAATCAAAGGTCTATGGACAAAATTTACGGTTACCTGGAGAGCTTGTTGTTGAATCTCAAAATGATTTTAGTAATACAGATTTTTTAACAAGATTAAGAAGTTATTTCAGAAATTCACGTTCAAATTTATCTCACCATAACAGTCCTGGTAAATGTTTTATGCCAAGTGAATTAAAAACACGTAAATATGTTCTAGTTCGAACTATTAAACTTAAATCGGGTTTAAATTGTCCTTATGAAGGACCTTTTGAAGTCATTGAGAAAAATTTGAAGTTTTTTAAAATTCTTAGAAATGGTGAATCAGAAAATGTAGCAATTGACCGAATCAAACCTGCGTATATAGATCAAAGCACAATACAAATACAAATACACATGCAGGACGGAAGAAACGAGTTACTTTTTCTTTACTTTGATTAATTTAAATACTTTAAAATAATTTGTGAGGGGAGTATTTGTGGGGATTTTTATTTGATGTTATGTATGGCTGACTTCCAAAACGTCAATTGCTTTGCATACGTACAAAGTATAACGTTCAATAACGCCGAACTACAAAATGTTGACGATGTAAACTTTTCCAAAACGCATCCGAAATTTTATCGAAACGCATCGCTAGCGCAATCAGCGCATCGGAAACAAAGTTGATGCTTCGTTTGTTATTGGCTACCATTGGTGTTTTAAAAATGGAAAATTCATAAAAATTGTTCATTGGTATATTGAGTATTTAAAATATGCAATGCAATAATGCAACTCTGCTTATACAAACAGTTTGAATACCGCAGTATAACAGTTTCCAAACATTGTATTGATACGTTTTGGAAGCCAGCCTATGTATATACTTTATACTTGGAATACTTGTTTAATTGTTAAATGATGTTCTTTGGAATATTGTTCTTTTCGGAAATGAAATGTTCTTCATTCTGTCTTTCACATTTAAAGCTAACGGTTTTTAATTCTTAATAAATAATTTAAATAAAACTACAAGTTTTTATCACTAAATTCCGTTAAATGGTTTCCAAGATACAGCACTTTAAAGAAAGGTATGTATGACGTTTTCTTAAAATTTAAGTCCCATGTAAATAGGCAACCTTACGTCATATCGGCAAAATATGCTGCACGTATATTCATGTCACCTAGACCTTCAATCTCTTCAACTTTCATCCAAATTCTGAGGGGTCGCGCACAGAGGTGGCAGCGGTGACATGAAATGACTCAAGGGTCGTTGTCAAAATCCCATCGTCTGTATCAACTTACGCCGTTTACAGACACCGATGGTCTGTTGAAGGTGAATGGTAGGATCGACGCTGCCTACTGTCTGCCTATCACTGCTCGACGTCCGGTGATTCTTCCTCAGGAGCATCATCTAACACGTCTTATTGTGAGGTACTATCACTGCCAGCTACATACATCATCAAAACGATCACTTAACAGTGAATGAGATGCGTCAGAAATTTTGGGTCGCTCACGCTCTAGACTTGCTCAAGTCAGTCAAAAAAGAATATCAAGTGTGCATGTATAGCAACGCCCAGCCATCCGTACCGCTTATGGGACAATTACCAGAAGACCACCTCACGCCATATGTTCGCCCTTTTTCCTACGCCGGAGTCGATTACCGCGGTCCATTTTTTTCGCAATTGGTCGAAGAAGAGAGAAGAATTGGGTCGCGTTGTTCACGTCTTACAACGCGAGCGATCCACCTGGAACTTCGTCAATCGTCGAGGAGTTCCAATAAGAATCCGGAGCGATAACGGCACAAATTTCGTGGGAGCACAGAAAATACTTAAAAATGAAACGCAACTATTCGACTTCAGCCGTATCGAAGGTGAAATGGCACGCCGTAACATTCAGTGGATTTTCAATTGCCCTGCAAATCCATCAGCAGTAGGCTGTTGGGAGCGCCTCATACAGTGCGTCAAGCGATTGCTACAGCGCGTCTTAAAATTTGAAGCACCGCGGCTGCAGGCATTTCAAAGCATACTCATAGAGGCAGAAAACATACTAAACAGTCGTCCACTGACAGAACTGGCCATAACATCACAAGATGAGGAGCCATTGACACCCAACCACTTCCTGTTGGGGTGCCTCAACTCTACGCAAACGCCTAGCCCAGTCGAGGAAAGAGTATGTATTCGCAAGCAATGGCGCATAGCCAAAAATCTGAAGGATAGGCTGTGGAAGAGGTGGACTATCGAGAACCTGCCCCAACTCCTGCGACGCTCAAAATGGAGGGATGAGGCAGAGCCGCTAAAGCCGGGACAACTGGCGATTGTATGCGATCCTACTCGACCAAGAAGCCAATGGGAACGAGGAAGGGTGACCTGCAAGTAAGCTAGCCGCTTTAACTGTAAGTGAATCCTCCAGAGAATTCACCGGGGAGTGGGATGTCGATTTACAACACTAGCCCAGCCTAATATTAATAAAGTTTACGGCAACCCTGTCATCATGTTTTTACTTCCTTTGTATTTTTGTATTT
>NW_016157442.1:224943-225641 GCF_001687245.7 Rhagoletis zephyria
TTTTACTTTTTAGTTTGATATGCTTTAAAGGCGTGTTTTTTAGTTTTTTTAAACTATATTTATTTTTAATTTTTTAGTTCGATTTATTGTTTGCTAGAGCATTGACTTCAGCGCCCTTTTTTTTAGAAGATACTCGATCATCCTTTTTCCGTGATTACTATTACTAACGACAGCGAGGTGCAGCAACGAGTAATCTTCTAAGTCATTAATAGTACAAGTTATATTAACAGTGGCACCCCGATTTAGAAGATATTCAAAGATTTCTATTTTGCGAATATAACCAGTGAGACTCAGTGCTGTAACATTTAAATTATTTTTCACAATCGGCTCCGCGATTGAATAATGCTCGTACAGCATCGAAATGATTATTTTCTACTGCTAAAAGAAGTGGCGTATTGCCAAATTCATCTTTGCAATTAATATCAGTACCGCGGTCAAGCAGTGGAAGATAGCGTTACATCATTTATTTTTAGCCATAGACGGGATTTGGAATCATGTCTGGTAAGTTCGTTGTCTCGTGCCTACGACTTGCGCCTTAGCCCGCTTGGCCAACTGTTCAACTGATAGGGATAGAATGTATTAACACTAATAAGCCGAGTGCTCGAGTCGGAAAGTAAGTAGACGATACGCATGCGCAGACAGCGTAGTTGTCTCACTTGCTCTCACACAGAGGCTGTGTGAGGAAATTATTTAATCCT
>NW_016157442.1:225788-225858 GCF_001687245.7 Rhagoletis zephyria
TAAAACGGTAATTTACAAGGCGTACTTAGCACGGTGCATAGGCAACTGGCTGAGTCAGTGGGATCGTCGG
>NW_016157442.1:228574-229200 GCF_001687245.7 Rhagoletis zephyria
AAACAAAAATAAAACTTGCGCCAGCTGCGATTCGAACCGGGGTTCTCAGATTTTCTAAGCGGATACTCTCTCCGCATGCCAACGTCGCACATGAAAATTTGTTGACTAAGTGCCTTACATATCAGCAAGTCGTTAATTGTACCCGTTGTCCGCTATTGCATGACATTGTAACCAGTTTTAGATCAAAACTCATACCTTATGCATTACATTCGGACCACTTTTAGTGCAATTCGCCTGTTTTACATTACTTTGCTTTATATTTTTGGACTATCTTTGGTCTAGATACAAAGCTAAGGTTTGCGCACGATGAAATTAGTGCACACATTACGGCTAGTAAAATTTTTTAACTTTGAAATTAAATTTTTTTTTACCACAAGATGGCTTTGCTAAATATATACAAATGCTCTTGTCCAATTTCAAAAGAATTCGATACGTTTTGTGTTCAAGATGGGCAATGAAAAGGAAGTACGCGAAAAAATTATTAGATTTTATAACGAAAATCCAAATTGGACTTTCAAAGCAATCGCTAGAAAAGCAAAGGTTTCCCGGAATACCGTATCGCTTGTTGTTAAAACTTACAACGAACGTCTGACTGTAAATAGGAAGCAAGGAAGTGGCAAAAAAAA
>NW_016157442.1:230445-231948 GCF_001687245.7 Rhagoletis zephyria
GAAATGTCAAAGCATACTGAGCATCTTTCTCTTTGACACCATGTCTGAAATCCCACGTGATCTGTCAAATACTAATGCATGAAAATCCTAACCTCAAAAAAATCACCCGTTATATAAAACAATAGCCGTTTTCGTTGTTCGGAGTAAACTCAAAAAATACTGCATAGATTTCAGTCAAATTTTCAGAGGTTATACCTTGCATATATGGTCCTATAATAGGCTACCAGAAAACTCGCTAGGTGGCGCTGTGGTCGAGTTATTTATAAAAGTCGTATTTATGAACCGATTTCGTTCAAATTCACCTCCATGATGAGAACTACGTATGCGAAAAATAGACCCGCTAGGTGGCGCCGGAGTCGAGCTATTTATAAAAATCGTATTTACGAACTGTGTTCTTTTAAATTCAAAATGTAAGCTACCAGCATGATGTAAAATACGTTTACCAAAAAAAACCGCTAGGTGGCGCGGGAGTCGAGTTATTTATAAAAGTCGTATTTATGAGCCGATTTCGTTGAAATTCAAAGTATAAGCTACCTGCATGATGAAAAAAGCATTTGCGAAAAACGGACCCGATAAAAGCCTTATTTATGAACCGATTTTGTTAATGCGAATTCGAAACGTTTATTACTTTCATGATGATTTTTTTCATTCTAAACATATATGTACATTAGGGTGGCCCTTAAAAATGAAATTTTAAGTCTCACCCCCTCAGTCGCAAATACAACGGTCAAAGATATCACATATAAATTTTAGTCCCGATTGGAGACGGTTAAGGCGTGTCGCACAGGGGTCAAAGTTCAGATTCCTCTATGGAGGCTCAAAAAATTTAAATACACTTTTTTTCATCTAATACCCAAAATCGATACTACTGTAGGCGCAGATATCACGTATAAATTTTGGTCCCGATTGGAGTCGGTTAAGGCGTGTTGCACAGGGGTCAAAGTTCTGATTCCCCTATGGAGACTCAAAAAATTTAAATAATTTTTTTTCATCTTCCCCTACTCAAATCGGGACCAAAATTTATATGAGACATTACAGGTGGAAATAAAACCATCGGTAAAACTCATAACATCGAAAGGGATTAGTATTCGATATGGTATCACCGCGCTACTATTCTTGGCCTATGCATCAGGAGGATTCTGCTCTATATTCGTTTCAATTTAAACTAAAAATGTTTAATTTACAGACAGATTTTGCTTTTAAACGCTCTTTTTGTATTGGCCAACGCAAAAGATCTTATTAGGCGCCGCGAAGCAAGCGGGCATTGGCTAGTACATACATACACATACGTGCTAATGTTAACGTTATATTTATTCTTATGTTAAAATAAAATAATGTAAAAAAAAATATTTTTTAAAAACAAGCTTTTATTTAACATGTACAATCAAAGGAATAAAATAAAGTAGTGTAACAAAAGATTTTTTAGCAAGAAAATTTTGTCAAAACTGCACTAAAATGAATAAAATAAAATAAGTTAAGGTCTCGTTAAAGTTACTAAAAGCC
>NW_016157442.1:243374-254208 GCF_001687245.7 Rhagoletis zephyria
TTTTATTTTTGCGCTGTGCTAGCTGAGTATAAAAAAGAGAAGAGAGAATAGAGAGAAATATGTATGTGGTTTGTTGATGCTCTCTAAACACAAACGCGTGAAAGGCAAACGGTCTAGCAATGCGTGGTATTGTTGATCAACTTAATACTTTATTTAAACATAAGGGTTGCTCACAGTTGGAGTGTGTTATCTTGTTAAAGTTGCCACCTTTTAACTTTAGAAGTAAACTGTGAATACCCTAGATATGTAAATAAGTCGACAGCCAAGTTCACAAATTAAATAAGAATTAATTCAAGGTGAATTTTTTATCTATTGAGGAGTGGGACTTGGCATGTAATATATCGTTATTATGGTATGGAAAGGGCTCAACTCACATCGTCGCTGAAATACAAAAAGACGTAACTAAAAATCCAAAATTAACTATTTGATTGATTATGATGCATTTCCTCGAATCATAAGTCCCCACATCGTTTAAGGCAATACAAAAATTTATTAGTTGTGGTTTCTTGCATTTCAGCGACTATGCGAAATAGTATTAACGATACATATGTTGAAAACTTGCGTTCATTCGCCGCAAAAAAATATATCACAACACATTGAGCGCATGGAATGGAGCAACAAAACGGATTTGATGGCTTATGGTACCGACAGCGGTGCGTAATTAATTGAGACTGACTGCAACTAGGAAAAGCCGAGCTCAGCTAACTAATAAAAAAAAAACTAGTTTCAAGGTATTCATTACAGGAGAACCTTTCCAAGAAGTCACCCGGGAACTAAGCAAATCTGACACCTTTATCGTCCGTGATTCCATAAATAATAAATTCTAAAAAATTAACGGTAATTCGTAGCCACTTCAAATTTGCACATTATCAGACTAAAATTTAAGGGGCTAAAAAACTGTGTACTCAAAAAAATTCTTACACTTCCGAGAAAAAAGTTGGAAATTTATGTGAAAATTTGTTGCACTTTTTTGTAGCTTTCTACAAATTATTAACCTTGGGTTTGTATCAGATTTGTCTGAGAATGAACAATATTTTAATTGAAAATTCTTAAAAGTTAATAAATAAACATAAGTGACACACAATATCACTTTGAAATGGCGTGCTATAGATATGACCGATACTGTATGTACATACATACATATATTTTTCTCTGCACGATTCATTTCGTTTGTTGTTTCGTCTGTAACTACTAAACAACTGTAGTGTACTATCGCCAAAGTGAACTCAGCCGTTTTGTTTTCGTATTGTACCGAACTGTTGAAGTAATAAACGAAACGAAGTAGTAACGTAGAATATAGTTTATTTTCGTACACTGACCTAAATCCCTTAATGTACTCACCAAAATTATTTCTTAAAAATATTTGACATCCGCATTCGCATTCGCATCCGCGAATGTTAGCTTTTAAACATCCGCATCCGCATTCGCATCCGCAGATGTCTAGAATTTTACATTCGCAACATCCCTGGTCCATAGTGCTTCTGGTGTCAGATTCGTGGGGTTAGAGGCGCATGCGAAGAGGTGTTGGGCGTTGTGTGGACCTTGTGGAGCAGGGCGTTATTGGGGTGATTTCCACGGTGATATCGCACGAGTAACTGCTTCGATAGCAACGTGCTGTGGTCTTTCGCCGCCAGCATCTGGCTTTCTTGGTGAAGGTGATGCTCGGACGACATGAGATGGCAGCCTGTAGCCGTGCGTAGAACTGCATTCTGGCATGTTTGTAGGATTGTCCACTGTATATCGCTGGTACCTGCCGTCCACACTGGCGATCTTTTCGCATGTGGCTGAACGTGAACATGGCATGGAACAAACAAAAGTTGCCGTTCCTGTTCGCAGCATATAACACAGAGAATATTGTTTTGAGTTTTATCTTCAGTTAAAATTTCTGCATTATCATCACTGGTTTCACCATATCCGAAATGTGGATTTCGTTTACGAAGACGAAGCGAACATGTGGTACGAAGTAGTGATATAAAAAATATGTAAAATTGTACCTACTCTCAGACTTCTAAATTTGAACGTATACTCGGTACAAGCAGGTGGGAAGAACGGCGCAATAAACAGGTGAAGTAATGAAACAGATTTCTCGCTTTATTTTCTGACATTCGGCTGTCTTATAGTCACATTTTATAGGCATGTTTTCAAATAAGGCAGTGTCAAAATATTTCTTCTCACTCTGATATTACTTCACCTGGTATAATTCCACCATGGGTGGGGGGCATGCAATAACACCATACGCTATAATTCCCATTACTTGGACATTAAAAAGCAGTTTCAGAAGTGAACTAGTGTCATTTTATTATTATATTTTTTTCTAAACGGTTATAATGACAGCAGTGCATAATTGCGAAAGGAGGGGAGGGGGCGGGGGGGCGCGGCGCGGGGTGGCGCGGGGCGGCGCACGAACGCGGACCGCCGCGACGCTGGACACTTTCAAAATTGTATACTTACAAATCCGTCCCTTAAACCTTTTTCATGTACTACTTTTTGTCAAATGTGACTGGGTGACTACCTACATATGTGCACTATTTTGCTTTATTACTCAATTGTTAAGTTTAAAAGTTGGTCTTATTGCTCAACGAGAAATGAAATAAATCAAATTTGTGTTATTTCACATTAAATTGGGAAATATTATTATTTCGTTTGTTTGAACCCGCGATGCTGTTAAACGAAAAATGTTCATTCATAATGAATAAAACTCCATCCGAAATAAGCATTCTACCGGAGCTATACTAAACCAGCTAAGGGAATAGGCAGCTAAACGGAATGTACCATAGTAGACTCATTTTAATTTATAAATTGTATCGTTACCTTAATCCACCTAATATTAATAATGAAACAAGATATGTAGTACAGAAAATTATGACAAATATATAGTAGTTGAAGGACAATAAAGCTAAAAGTATGGTTCATAAAGATGCCTTAATTTAAACAAAAAGAAAATTGTTTGACTCCTTTAATTTATTAATGCTGAACTGAATATTTGTACTACTGTTTTATATTTTTATTTGTTTACCCCGTCGGGTGCCCTGCTGGTACATACATATTATGTACATATTAAAATTTATGTACGTAGCATTAATACCATACGACTTTTTCGCAATTAACAGGCAATGCGAGCGTTTTTATTGTTTTCCCTAATGTGCAGCGCCATACAAGAAGAAAAGCTGTACTGTATTCGTATATTTATGTAACTATTTTATCCATTTGAAATTTTAGAGCTTACCTTTTGGAATGCTGGATAAAGGTGGCAACAAACAAAATGTGTGATAACTGTCATCACACCCGTCACAGAGAAGCATTGATTCCTCTACGTCGCCGCGATTACATATGTGGCAAATATATTTCAATAAGGGATCAACTATTTGAGGATCAGGTGCTTTTTTTTGTGCCGTTGCATTTGCTAAAGCTGTTCCAGAAGCTTGACTTCGTACCTCAATTACTGAGGTAGAAGTGCCGGCAGCATTAAAGCAATGTAATAGATCCCGATTAAAATCCTCTTTCGTTTCGACCTTCATATTGTTACGCGATGCACTTCCCAAACCGCAATTGGCACTTGAATTAGCAAAGCGCTTAGAGCGTCGGGCATTATTTTCATTTGGGGGTGCGATCTGTTGACGTGTTGGTATTTCGTGAGCTTTATAATCAGTGCCGTCTTCGAGCTTTACCGCATCGACGCTAGTAGCTGCTCCAATTCCACCTCCTAGTACTTTACCTGATGTATAAACCTCAAATGGATGAAGTATGCGTTCATAATGAGCCTTCAATGTTGCACCGACGCTTTTGCTCGATGGATACGACATACGATTTGCTACTTTTGCCCATTTGCGTTCTTTAGTTGTCTGTTCCATCCCACCCTCTTCTTGTACAATGCGATGTAAGGTATACAAGTCTAAAGCTTTGCGTTCAACCATTGGTATTTTAAGTGAAGAACCCTGAAGTTCCCAAAATTTGGCAATTTGATCTAAAAAATTAAGCTTCACTCGAGTCTTTGCTTCCAATTCGTTAAGGCGTTGCACTCGAGGAGTGAACTTCAACTTGTCTACGTCCACGGCGAATGGTGGAGACCATGATTCTGGTGGCAAGATTTTTGCAATACCACATTTCTCAGCAATGGGTCGAATCTTATTGATATAAGCCAGCGGGTTCTTGAACTCTTCTTGCGTGGGACGAAAAACGGGACACTCAACCGGAGTATCGAAGTGGAATTCTTCTGTCTTATTCAAGTTAAAAGTACTGGAGCTGTGAGGCTGCAGATGTGCTGCCGGTTTCCCACGACCGCGATCATTCATTGGATGAGGACAACTATTATGGTACTTTTTGGCTGATCCAGTTATGGAATTTGTACCGCTGCAGTGGTTTGTACTTTGTTTATCTTCACTATAATTAATCCCTGTGGCTGAAGCTCCAGTGCCGGTACTATTGGTTGCACAATCATTTTTATTGAAATCTGAGGAATTAGTGTTGCGATCGGGAGCATTAGAGCAACCGCCGCTTTTTTTTCCTGAATCACCACTCCCCATATTTCCTCCTGTCGACGTTCTAGTACGCAATCGTCTAGCCGTCGGTGAGTTAACACTGACTCCACAAGTTGATGAAGATGCAGCGGAAACACAAGTCCCTTCTGTTGCAATAGTTTTGGTCGACATGACTTTCAATTGATCTGGTGGCTTAGTGCTATATAAGATCATAGTAAGAGAGATAAAAGAGGAATTTATTGTTATATATTATTTCATACTACATATCGCACACCGTTATCAAAAGGAGCACAACTCAAAATTCAACGTTTGTCAGAAAATGCGAAAAACTATTTCTTATATAATACTGTACGGCAAAATCAACTTTTTTTTCTCGGCATTGGACCAAACCAATTTTTTATAAGAGCTTGAGTCATAGGTAAAAAAGTAATTTCTCCGTTTTTCGAAGTTAGCCTCCGAAATCGAGATATGGGCCTTCGATATAGGACCTTTGGTAAAAAATTATATTTAATTATTGCATATAAATAACTAAAAACCTAAAAATATAGACGTAGTCCTCCTTTTGCTCTTATTTAAATGGTATATAACTTTTTTTGTGCAAACTTATAATACAGGTGCTATAAGGGGTCAAAGTTCAAAAATTTTTAAAAAATGTATATCGTTGTACAAGAAAGGGGGTTTTTCTACGTCCATAAACCTAGCTGACCCAAGTCGCCAAAAATCAATAAAAATTAGCTAGGAATTAGGTGTCTTTTAGGTGTTCTTCAACGCCTCTAAAACTAATTTAGTAGCTCCATTGGTTTCCGAGAAATTCGCAAAAATGTGTGGGTCAGCTAGGTTTACGTAAACCTAGCTGACCCATCGTTAAATATAGGTTTTAAATTTTCCAGATATATGCTGGAATTAGGTGTCTTTTAGGTGTTCTTCAACGCCTCTAAAACTAATTTAGTAGCTCCATTGGTTTCCGAGAAATTCGCAAAAATGTGTGGGTCAGCTAGGTTTACGTAAACCTAGCTGACCCATCGTTAAATATAGGTTTTAAATTTTCCAGATATATGCTGGAATTAGGTGTCTTTTAGGTGTTCTTCAACGCCTCTAAAACTAATTTAGTAGCTCCATTGGTTTCCGAGAAATTCGCAAAAATGTGTGGGTCAGCTAGGTTTACGTAAACCTAGCTGACCCATCGTTAAATATAGGTTTTAAATTTTCCAGATATATGCTGGAATTAGGTGTCTTTTAGGTGTTCTTCAACGCCTCTAAAACTAATTTAGTAGCTCCATTGGTTTCCGAGAAATTCGCAAAAATGTGTGGGTCAGCTAGGTTTACGTAAACCTAGCTGACCCATCGTTAAATATAGGTTTTAAATTTTCCAGATATATGCTGGAATTAGGTGTCTTTTAGGTGTTCTTCAACGCCTCTAAAACTAATTTAGTAGCTCCATTGGTTTCCGAGAAATTCGCAAAAATGTGTGGGTCAGCTAGGTTTACGTAAACCTAGCTGACCCATCGTTAAATATAGGTTTTAAATTTTCCAGATATATGCTGGAATTAGGTGTCTTTTAGGTGTTCTTCAACGCCTCTAAAACTAATTTAGTAGCTCCATTGGTTTCCGAGAAATTCGCAAAAATGTGTGGGTCAGCTAGGTTTACGTAAACCTAGCTGACCCATCGTTAAATATAGGTTTTAAATTTTCCAGATATATGCTGGAATTAGGTGTCTTTTAGGTGTTCTTCAACGCCTCTAAAACTAATTTAGTAGCTCCATTGGTTTCCGAGAAATTCGCAAAAATGTGTGGGTCAGCTAGGTTTACGTAAACCTAGCTGACCCATCGTTAAATATAGGTTTTAAATTTTCCAGATATATGCTGGAATTAGGTGTCTTTTAGGTGTTCTTCAACGCCTCTAAAACTAATTTAGTAGCTCCATTGGTTTCCGAGAAATTCGCAAAAATGTGTGGGTCAGCTAGGTTTACGTAAACCTAGCTGACCCATCGTTAAATATAGGTTTTAAATTTTCCAGATATATGCTGGAATTAGGTGTCTTTTAGGTGTTCTTCAACGCCTCTAAAACTAATTTAGTAGCTCCATTGGTTTCCGAGAAATTCGCAAAAATGTGTGGGTCAGCTAGGTTTACGTAAACCTAGCTGACCCATCGTTAAATATAGGTTTTAAATTTTCCAGATATATGCTGGAATTAGGTGTCTTTTAGGTGTTCTTCAACGCCTCTAAAACTAATTTAGTAGCTCCATTGGTTTCCGAGAAATTCGCAAAAATGTGTGGGTCAGCTAGGTTTACGTAAACCTAGCTGACCCATCGTTAAATATAGGTTTTAAATTTTCCAGATATATGCTGGAATTAGGTGTCTTTTAGGTGTTCTTCAACGCCTCTAAAACTAATTTAGTAGCTCCATTGGTTTCCGAGAAATTCGCAAAAATGTGTGGGTCAGCTAGGTTTACGTAAACCTAGCTGACCCATCGTTAAATATAGGTTTTAAATTTTCCAGATATATGCTGGAATTAGGTGTCTTTTAGGTGTTCTTCAACGCCTCTAAAACTAATTTAGTAGCTCCATTGGTTTCCGAGAAATTCGCAAAAATGTGTGGGTCAGCTAGGTTTACGTAAACCTAGCTGACCCATCGTTAAATATAGGTTTTAAATTTTCCAGATATATGCTGGAATTAGGTGTCTTTTAGGTGTTCTTCAACGCCTCTAAAACTAATTTAGTAGCTCCATTGGTTTCCGAGAAATTCGCAAAAATGTGTGGGTCAGCTAGGTTTACGTAAACCTAGCTGACCCATCGTTAAATATAGGTTTTAAATTTTCCAGATATATGCTGGAATTAGGTGTCTTTTAGGTGTTCTTCAACGCCTCTAAAACTAATTTAGTAGCTCCATTGGTTTCCGAGAAATTCGCAAAAATGTGTGGGTCAGCTAGGTTTATGGACGTGGTTTTTCTTTCGATATGCATATTTGTATACTTCGTATATAAAAATTTTAGAAAAAACACATTTAAATGCAAAAATATCTTTTTTTATATAAAAAAAATAGTTTAAACAAAAAAGTTACTAACCGATTTTTAAAAAAATTGGGATCGTTGTTAAGACGATTAAATCCCCTTTCTTCTGATATGCACATTTGTATACTTCGTATATAAAAATTTGAGAAAAAACACATTTAAAGGAAAAAATAGTTTTTATAAAAAAATATTTAAAAAAAAAACATTACTAACCAATTTTTAAAAGGCTGGTACCGTTGTAAACGCGATTAAACCCCCTTTCTTTTGATATGCATATTTGTATACCTCGTACATAAAAATTTAAAAAAAAACCTCATTTAAATGAAAAAATACCTTTTTTTATAAAAAAAAAAAAAATATTTTAAACGAAAAAATACTAACCGATTTTTAAAAAATTGGTATCGTTGTAAAGACGATTAAACCCCTTTCTTCTGATATGCATATTTGTATACTTCGTATAAAAAATTGTGAGAAAAAACACGTTTTAAGGAAAAAATACCTTTTTTGTATAAAAAAAAATATTTTACACAAAAAAATTACTAACCGACTTTAAAAAAATTGGTATCGTTGTAAAGGCGATTAAACCCCCTTTCTTCTGATATGCATATTTGTATTGTATTTGTATACCAATTTTTTCTTATAAAAAATATTTTAAACAAAAAAATTACTAATTAGTAATTTTTTTGTTTAAAATATTTTTTTTTTTTTATAAAAAAAAAAAAATATTTTAAACAAAAAAATTACTAATTAGTAATTTTTTTGTTTAAAATATTTTTTTTTTTTTATAAAAAAAAAAAAATATTTTAAACAAAAAAATTACTAATTAGTAATACAATTGAATACTTTACTTAAATAAAACAGAAAATTATCTTTAATTTTTATATATAACTTTTATTTAAAAAATCATGGTGTTTTTATTTTTTATATGCCTTAGACTTCTGTTGCTTTATTTTTAACAGGGCTGTGGGTGAACAAGAGCGAATTAACGCTTAAGACACTACAAATTATTTGTTTTATTTAAATACGGTATTCAATTGTATTACTAATTAGTAATTTATTTGTAAAATTTTTTTTATTAGAAAAAATTGGTACTTTTTCCTTTTAAGTGTTTTTTCTCCAATTTTTATATACGAAGTATACAAATATGCATATTAGACGAAAGGGAGTTTAATCGCCTTAACAACGATGCCAATTTTTTACAAATCAGTGAGTAATTTTTTTGTTTAAAATATTTCTTGATAAAAAAAGTTATTTTTTTCCTTTTAAGTGTTTTTTTCTCAAATTTTCATTCAAGTGGTATACAAATATGCATATCAGAAGAAAAGGGGTTTACAACGATACCAATTTTTTAAAAATCGGTTAGTAATTTTTTTGTTTAAAATATTTTTTTATACAAAAAAGGGATTTTTTCCTTAAAACGTGTCTTTCTCACATTTTTATATACGAAGTATACAAATATGCATATCACAAGGGGGTTAAATCACCTTTACAACGATATTAATCTTTTAAAAATCAGTTCGGAGGCTAACTTCCAAAAACGGAGAGCTTACATTTTTTACTTATGACTCAGTCTCTTAAAAAAAGTTGGTTTTGTCCAATACCCAGCCGAGTGCTGTACAGTGTAATCAATTGAATTGAAACACGAGAAAACACCTTAAAGTCATTTAATAATTTATTTAAATTTTATTACAATTGCTTCGGTATTTCATAGACATCATCATCAGACAGTCAGAATTTCAACTAAAACAAGAAAATGTAATTACATCACATTTCGAATGGAAGAAGGAAATGCGTTGACCAATATACATGAATACAAAAAACACTAATTTACTTTAAAATCGAGAAGAGTGAATAGAGAAGAGAAATGTGGACCTACGTCACGATTTACCTTATTTTTACTATGTAAATAAATGTGCATACATTCTAAAATGTTTAAGCGGTTGCGATTTAATTCAGAAGCGACTAATTTAAAATTACTTTCATTGATTTTATGCTTTTCCAACAAAATATGATCTGTCAGGCCATGTTTATATGGTTCAATATTTTTTATACTGTTTAAATGTTCTTTTAATCTACATAAACATAATGACAAGAATCACAATATCAATGGCTGTGTGGAAGATCGTCCTATTTCGGCAGCCAGTTCAAAAACGCGTTATCTCAGAAAACTTTTCAAGAACGCCCTACTTCAGAATTTGATTGAAAAACCTCCTATTTCAAAATTTTTTTGAAAATTGTTGGTTTTCTTTGCAATTATTGGAGAGCTATTTGACAGGTAGGCTACAGCAGGTTCAATGTGGTGAAAATTATTCAAGCTTAAAGCCCGTAACATCTGGTGTGCCACAGGGTTCCATTCTGGGTCTCATATTGTTCTGTACATTCATAAACAATATAGTGGAGTGTTGCCAAAGTTCATCCATTCATCTCTATGCAGATGACACTCAAATATATTTGTCAAGGCCGATTGGTCTTGTTGAAGATCTGATTGTCAGACTTAATGAAGATCTCTCTCGAATTTCCGAGTGGGCAAGAATTAATAACCTCAAGCTGAATGCATCAAAGACGAAGGCAATATCACTGTCGGCTAAACATTTTGACCTCACCGGTACTTCTCCGCTAACGCTTGATGGAACAGATATTAAATATGAAGATAATGTAACAAACTTAGGATTCAGGATAAACTCAAGGTTAACGTGCGTTGACCACACCAAGTACTTAGTTAACAAAATTTACAATATTCTTAGAAAGCTACTATATCATAATGCCTACCAGTTACCTCAACAGACTAAATTAAAAATCGTTAAGGCACTGGTCGTTCCGCACATCTCATATGCAGAACTTATATACTGCAACCTTGACGCTGCATCACATCAGAAGTTGCAAGTTGTTTTAAACAATGCAGCACGTTTCGTATTTGAAAAAAGAAAGTATGACCATATCTCGCACTATTCTAAATAGATTCTTGACAGTGATCTACGTTCATACTACAAGTTGCGTACGGTTGGATTTCTTCATAAGATANAAAAATATTAAACTAGGTCAGTGTCCAAGAAAACTAAATCTTATTGTTCCAAAATATGAATACCTTGCCTCAGAGCGCATGTTTTTTGTTAGCACAATAAAGTTGTCAAATTCTTTACCACTTGATATTAAACGCAAAAGGCATGCAAGGTGTTTTAAAATGGCAGTTTTAAATTTTCTTTAATTTTCTGAACGTTTTCAATAAATTACATTCAACAATTTATATTGAGCTCGAGGCCGTTTTAAATGAAAATTTTGTTGTGGAAAAGCAACAATAATTTGAAAAAATGGTAGAAGTGATAGCTATTTAGGAAATCACCACAT
>NW_016157442.1:255786-266415 GCF_001687245.7 Rhagoletis zephyria
AAAAGTTAAACATTCTAAAAATAGAATTATTAGCAAAAACCAACAATACCAACAACCACATGATCAAGTGAATTGCAGCGGAATAGCTGCGCTTGATTGTGTTGGCATAACAAAAATTAAAATAGTGGAAAAAAGCAAACGATAATTTACAAGGCTTACTTAGCACGGTGCATAGGCAACTGGCTGAGTCAGTATCCTCCTATACTAAGTAAAATTAGTTTATTAGTTTATAAGTTAAAACTTAATGTATTCAGTTGAAATGTTATTACCTTAAGATGTACTACTAAAAGACTTAGTCTTACTATGTACAAAACTCTCATACAAATAAATTGAAATTGAAATATACATAAATGCAATGCAAGGTATTACAGTGGATAAAAGTGAACACAGAGACATACTTAAATTCATACATTATCTATTTGCAATAACACACGAATTCGCATTGCAACTATGTACATTGTATGTTTGTATGATAGTAAAAAAAACACCATATCTCAGAATTTGGTTGAATAACGCCCTATCTCGGAATTCGGTTCAAAAACGCCCTATCTCAAACGAAATTAGATTGAAAATAAGCTGAGATAGGGCGTTTTTGAATAGGGCGTTCTTCAACCAAATTCTGAGACAGGGCGATTTTCAAATTCTGAAGTAGGGCGTTCTTGAAAAGTCTTCTGATATAGAGCGTTGTTGGAAATTTTCTGAGATAGGGCGTTTTCGAACTGGCTGCCGAGATTGCTCGATCTTCCACTAAGTCGTCGACATGCTATAGACACCTGGTTTGTAAATACTAACGCAACATAACAAAGTATTTTCTTTCTTTAAAACATTTGAAAAACAACTAAAATTATCGGAATTATACAACATATAACAACGTTTTATATCGTTATTCTTTTCAAAAAACGAAGACATAACGTCGTTTAAAGTGCAAAACCGCGTATCAACAAAATGCAAAACCGCGTATCTGCAAAATGAAAAACCGCGTATGTGTAGTTATAGAAATTATTTTCTAGAGCGTAAAAACACTCATATTTCAAAATGGTTCTCTTTTTTATAAAGCAATCGCATTTCTGGGTAGTATATTTCAGGACGAATGGATAAGGATTGAGCCAAGAGCTTGTGTGAGCAAATCCAATTTTTGGCAGCCAATGTCAGTCACGCGGTTTTGCAGAATGACGATACGCGGTTTTGTACTTTAAACGACGATAAAAGACTTTCCGATTTACGTTTTGAATATTTATCAATTAATCGATCTATGAGCACTACCATTAAAAATCATGCATGCCATAGTTTTTGGAAAAATCGCATGATTATTTCACATTCCCGCGGACCTTCAATTTATGGCCTTTTCAAGCAACACAAACAAGGCCGATTGTCTCCATCATTAACGCACCGCATTCCACTATTTCGAGATGGCTGGGTGAGAAGAGTTCTCGATTTTAAAAGTAAATTAGTGTTGTTTGTATTTATGTATGTGTTGGTCAACGCATTTTCCTTCTTCCATTTGAAAAATTCACATCACATTTTTTGTTTTAGTATTAGTTGAAATTCTGACTCTTTCTGATGATGATATGTATGAGACATCGAAACAATTGTAATAAAAATTTAAACAAAGTATTAAATGACTACAAGGTGTTTCCTCGTGTTTCAATTCAATTGATTAAATACATAAGTCATTTATTGCACAAAATGCTTATTAAAAATTATAACTATTTCTTAGCACATGATAATCATATGGGCAAGGGCGACTTTACCTTAGGTTTTTTTTTTAACAAATTGTATCAAAAATTTGCTCCAGCTTTGCTGAAAGGTAAATAAAAGCTGTGTACATTTTTAGCACATAATTTCAAAAATGCCAAGTTTTGAGTTGTGCCTCTTTTGAAGACAGAGTGCGATATGTACATCTTTTATAGTACATACCTAAAAGTAAAGAAATTATAGTACATTTTCTTAACCCTACATCATACGTCTGTGAGACGTATCATGGTTTTATTGCTTCAATTTTAAGGTAATAAAAACTTTATGAAACTTTTTTTTTAAGATATGGAGTCTTTAAATATTTATTTATGACTTAAATGCATTTTATTTAGAAATATTCTTCATTTAAAATGGAAATACCACCGATTTCATTCCTCATTTCGCGAAAGTGAGAACGAAAAGCTTAAAAAGCATATGTCTCGCAGACATAGGTTATCAAAGCAGGGTCAATACCGTTTCTTATATCGAGTTTGTGATGTAACCAACAAAAAGGAAATTTTTAAAAGGAGAATCTTTTTTAATTACAATATGTCCAAAAGAAGCGTGACCGGAAAATTTTAAACATAAAGTTGCGTTATAAAAAAAAACTTAAGTACAGCTAAGCAGCCTGATTACTTCGCATTTGGCATAGTGAAATTCGCTAGCTCCGTAAGAAATATACTGTGCACATTTTTTCGTAAAATATTATAACCTATAATTGTCTTTTGACCCTTTATTTGACAGTACCTAATATATCCGGGTAAAAAAGGAGTTAAGAGTGTACACTGAGAAAAAAAACGCGTTGTAATAATAAAAAAATTTTATTTGATTATCGTTTAAAAATGTTCGTATTTAAATCAAGTCAAAAATGTTAACGAAAAGGATTTTCCATTATACATACTACACTAAGTATAATGGAAATATTAAATTCAAATACGCCCGTATTAAAATGAAGCATTCTTCACTGCACGGATGGTGTTTTACACGTCTCGAATACTTTTCATACACAGTAGAAATCGGTTGTATGCATTCGTGAAGAATGCTTGCTATATGAGTGAATAGTGTGAACAATTCATGCGTAGTCATGAATTTCCACGAATAAATTCAAATTCCAGCGAATTGCAAGCGAATGAACGTTGTCGTTGTGTTAAGTACATTTCTTGATAAATTTGAAGTGGAATTTTTGTAATATTTTCAGTCTTGTACAAAAATTTTAGTGAACAGACGTGTTGTGCGATACTATTTTCAGCACAAAAAGGCTTTTACAAGATATGCATTTGAATATGTAAATGCTACTTGTTTGTATGTCCCCGTATATTAAAATGTATCAGAAAAGTAGCATTTACATATGGGGATACATATCTTGTAAGAATGCTTTAATACTGTTCCATTAATGCATTTCTGTATATCTGAAACATTAATACTGCCATATGCATACAGCAGTAGTACAAGTGCATGATTAAGGTACGCATACGCTCTGAGAAACCACGCGTGTTAAATGGAAATGAAGGTTCATTTATATTGGCATGTATACACAGCAGCAAGTTCATGCCACCAACAGCGATGTCGTATGCTTAAAATTTCTACTGGGTATGTAATTAAGAAAGGATATGTATGTATACAAAGCATACACAGCGGTGACAACACATACACACATACATGGTATGACATAATCAGAGGTGGGCACTACCACAAACAAGCGTTAGCTAAAAGTGAGAATGTGTTAGTGTGCCTTATTCATTCCCTGCAAAAAATGGGACTAATCCGGGACGACTCCGGGAGCAATCGCAAAGGAGCATGCGACTAATACCACTTTTTATCTCTTTATATGGAATGAACTGATCGCTTTTGTTCGAGCATGTCCTATGAAGAGACTAATTGTTCACCTTTATACCCGAACGGGTATGAAAAGCGACTAGTAACTTTTAAAAATAAAAATAAAAACTTGCACCAGCTGATATTCGAACCGGGGTGCTCAGTTTTGTTAGGCGAATACTCTCTCTGTGTGCCAACGCCGCACATGAAATTTCATTGACTAAGTGCGTACATATCATTAAATCGTTAATAGTACCCATTAGAGATGAGTTGGGGACTAATTGATCTCCAATTATACCCATAAGGGATGAGTCGAGACTAATTGACCTCCATTAGTACCCGTATGAGACTAGTTGCGACTAATTAATGCCCAATCGTACCCGATTGAGAGTAATCTCGGAATACTCTCTTTAGAGATTAGTCGCACAATTTTTTGCAGGGTTTTGGATGCTTTCGCGTTCTCATCGTTACGCTCTTGCTTGTATATGTACACACGATGATTACGCTCTTTGAGCGTGTGCTCGTTCTTTGCCCATGCCTGGACATAATGCACTAATCGCGCGCTGTGATGTTGATTCAAACTCAACATTGAAAACACATTTAGATGTATGGCTGTAGCTGAATGTGCAAAGACGCTTGATACAATCGGTTGCTGGCAAGAAGGTCCGGGTTCAATTACCATCAGACGGAACAAAAAACTAAATTTTTTTTCTTCTTAATTATAATTTCGTATAACGAAAAAGCATCTGTGCACTTCAGATCGACATATTTTATAACGCACATACTTGGGTTGGTGCTCTTTAGCACGTTTTTTTTTTAATTCTAAAATTTTTTTCCCTCAGTGTAGCAACGTACTGCAAATAAACATATACTTTTTCACAAAAACTTCATACTATTAATGAAAATCCCCAGAAAATTTAAAAAAGAATATTATGTATCTACTGAAACGGGATTGGACAGGGTGGTAGGTCAAATTGAGAAGGTCATAAACGAAGTAGAATACGCAATTAGAGTCTACATACCTCGAAATAGCCTACTATTTTAATAACATTTCAGCCATGCTCTATTAGAAAAAGCTGAACTGGCAGGAAACAGCAACCTTACACCTGAAGCAAGTTTTGTTCAAAAAATAATTTCATACTTTTTGCAACTTTCTACAAACCAACAAAGTTTTTGAGCAAATATCATTTCAAAAACCTGTTGGTTTCTTTTTTTAAAGTTCTAACTGCTATATCTTCTGACACACACAAGACACAAAAACGGTTTGGGTACTTCTTTACGGGGATTTTTAAAAGCTTTCAAACGAATATAATAACCACTACAGTCAGAATAAAAATTATGGTGGCTCATCGCAAAAACTAGCAGAAAACATGGGTCTCGCGGTTTTTTTCAATCCTGAAGCTCAAAGAAATTACTTTTGCACTAATGTTATATGTTAATTAGTATTTGCGAAGTTTCTTAACTTCTTTAACTTAGTTAGAAAAGTTGTCCTAAGAAAAATTAAGAGTAGTCAAGATATTTTTCGAATCCTTCCCTAGAAGATTTACATTTGGGGAGTACTTTTGGGTTAAAGTATAAAATTCAGGAAAGGAAAACTCATTTAGGAAGCGTGTATTTAGTATAGCAAATTGCATGGCAAAATGTCATGGAAACTAAAGGTAGAGGAAATGGTGAAAAATGCTTACCTGTCTCTATCGTCCAGTGTCTGCAGTTTAAGAAAAGTTTGTCAGTCACGATTAGGCTTGCCAACCGTCTTCCTTTCGGGAGGAGGGTCTTCCTTTGCCATGAAATGTCCTCCCCAAATAGTAAAATGTCCTCCTCAATCGCTACATAAATACCAGAGCCGAGAACAAAGGGTATGATAGAAACTAAATGTCGTTCTCGTAGTTTTATTCCCAAGAACGCTTCAAAACCAAAACCAAAATAAAAACAAAACTGTCGAGAAGGTCCTCAGTGGGAATTATATAAGAACAAAACCCTGTGGAACGTTCCCAAAGAGAACAAAATGCGAACAATACTTTTGGGAACATCGCTAAGAGAACAAAATGGGAGCAAAAGTATCCGGGACGTTTTGGCAGAGAAAAAAAGACGAGAACAAAAGTCTTAGCAACTTTCTTTTAGAGAACAATTTCGGATTTAAAGTCTCAGGAACTTTATAACAGAGTACGAAACGAGAACAAATCTTCTCTGAACTATTCGCGAAGAATGGAAGCGAGAAAAAAAATTTCTCACAGCGTTCCATTAGTTTGAAATGTCTGAAAACAGGTAATAAGGTCAATGGAAATAAGGTCAATTGACATTATTTCCCACCCTGGTGCGAAATAAAGTCAATTGACATTATTACCTTTTCAAAAGCGAAATAGAGTCAACAAAAATTTGGAAATAAAGTCATTGACGCTATTTCCTCATTCAAATGGAAATAGCGTCAACAATGCTTAAAGTATGTCGATTCATAGAAAAAAATGTTGTTCTTACAATAAACATTGCCCCGTAAGTGTTGTTTTTTAATAGATGAAAAAGGCTTTTGCCAAATCCTCAGTGTTGTGATATTAATCCACACACAATCATGAACTACCACCAATTGATTTTATTAAAAAAATTTAAATTACGAATATGTAAAGACACAATGCAAAAAACTAAACGCCTGCGCACAGCTGGAATACGAGAAATATTTGAAGAAAGAGTGTAGAAATGATCCATAACTTGCAAAACATTTTTCGTTTCCACAAAAATAAAGCGAACACTATTAAATTGAAGAAACAGTCCATGTCCAAAAACCCCGGAGGAACACTGAAAGAATTCTGTGTTTTAAATTAGCATATTTTGAACGAATTCGGAATGTCTAAGGTGGAAAAGAAACCAACCTTTCTATAAGGAAACAATTATAGAAAAAGAATTTTCTTACACTGTATTCATGTCTCCGCCAGCAAT
The DNA here is from genome assembly GCF_001687245.7 of Rhagoletis zephyria. Classification (NCBI taxonomy): domain Eukaryota; kingdom Metazoa; phylum Arthropoda; class Insecta; order Diptera; family Tephritidae; genus Rhagoletis; species Rhagoletis zephyria. Next base: position 262,267 of record NW_016157442.1, read on the forward strand.
TTGGGACAACATCATTTAAAAGCAGCTAAGGAGAATGACCACACTATTTATTAAATGGCACATTCAACGAGCAAATGTGCCAAAATGCGAGTATAAACAATTATTGATTATTTAATATCGGAACCGAGATCATATAAGTTAATTGATTGGTTTTCACACACTTTTGAAACACAAATTATATGCTTTTTTACTGCAGACAAGTTGTTGCCCCACAACACAGCAGAAATCTTCCAATCAGGGCTGCCAACTATCTTTAGTTATGAGGTGCGATATTGAGGACAAAAAGTGCCAAAATGTGCCAAATAGAAAAATAAAAGTGCCAAAAAAGGTGTCATTCCTTTTAATCATTCACATTTAGCAATAAAATAAAGCTACATTTTCCAAACAAAAGTTCAATGATAAAATAAGATAAACCAGTTGAATAACCTTTATAAATTAGAAAGTTTTAGTTGAGAAAAAGAAGTGCACCCAAAGGTTTTCACAAAAATGTATTGAAATGTAATTTTTTTTTACAAAAGTGCCATTTTGGCACTTTGTGCCAAATTTAAAAATTAAGTGCCATTTGAAGTAAAATAGGGACAAATGGCACGGTTTGAGCCAAGTTGGCATCCCTGCTTCCAATAACTTACAAATATAAAAATGTGAAATATCGAGGGCTTGAATTCATTAATACCCTCTATCTGCAATTTGCACAAAAACTAATTTGTGATTTTAGAAACCATCTGGGACTTATTACCTGTCGTTATATAAGGTAACATTAATATCACTGATGACAGTTAAAGCTTAGGTGGATTTTTATATCAGAATCTCATCTTTGTGAAAAGTGTATTATTGTAGAGGGTATTATTGAATATAAGCCCTCGATGTTTAAAATATATAAACATTTTATTTCAACGTATACAAAAAATAAATCTACATTTGCGATACAGCACGGCGGGAGAAGGGGAAGGGTGGGAAATAAAGTTAATTGACCGTATTTCCGTTGATCTTATTACCTGTCACCGTCTTAAACATAATTATGTAATAAGGTCAACGAAAGTCTTAGGATACGAACTTTTCTTGCACAGAGAATTAAAACTTGTTCCAGAAATTAACAGTTCACCGTAATGATAAACGATCTGGAAGATGAAATGATCAGGCTTTCCTCTGGCGTAGAAATAACAATCGTTTCTCTCACTTATGCCCCTCTTATTCTTAACTACGGCTGATGATAACCGGGTATTACATGGGTGCACGGGTAAATCGGGTGATGCCTGGGTTATCCAATTTGCCCGGGTACCCGGTAAAACATAGAGAAAAAAATCTTTATAGTAGAAAATTGTCGTTTTGAATCTGAATTTCTACTACTGCTACAATTTGGTAAAGCATTCACCACGACCAAATCGAAACTCTTTGGGGAATTTGTATGCTGCTACAAAAACAACAACAACCAAATCGAAATCGGTTGACGTGGTCCAAAGTTATGCGGTAACATACATAAAAAATATATATATATTCCGACGAATTGATAACCCTCTCCTTTTTTGAAGTCGGTTAAAAATGGTTATTTTTCACAATGTTTCACATTCGTCTGCTTTGAAATCAGAAAATAGTATGTTCGGACGAAATAAAAGTTAGCCCCTTTTTACTACAGAGAGTTCTATTACAAAAATTGTAAGCCTCCTAGCGCAACTCTTGAATGTATTTTCGATTTTATACTTTTGATTTTCTACATTGCGGACATTTTATAGATCAAATATAACCATTAGGCTGGGCCAATTTTGTATGGGGGAAAATAAAGGGCATTTGGTCGTACTGTAATAGTAATATGTATTATGTTGTCTGTTTACAGCAAAAATGTTCTATGGATGCCACTATCCAATTCCTACACTGCCGGAACAAAGTATTAAATTCTAGTAAAAAAAATGCATGTTCGGAGTTAGTCCAAAATCGCGTTGATTTTTGAGATTTTTTTTTTTGTTGAAGGTGTTTTGCATTTTTTTCCATATAAAGTATTTTCGAAAAAAAATTTTTGTATGGAAGACCAAGTGAAAAAAAATCCCAGTGGTGATTAAGTGGAACCAAGTTTTGTTTTAAACTGGATAACGGTAAATTGAAAATATCTCGTAAACTTATAGACTAGAATAAAAAATTAACTCGATTTTCGGAATCAGCGAGTAATTCTATATAGGAATTGGATAGTGGCATCCATTGAACATTTTTGCTGTAAACCAGTGTAATCAATGCCATTTTGATCCGCACCGTTCGTTCGATTTTGAAAGATGAGGTGTAAGATTAGAGGGCTCGGCACCTAGTCGATAGAATTGAGGTATTGAAAAGGTTACACCGGAATTAATTGTAGGTTTTTTGTTGTAAATTTGTTGTGAAAAGAAAAAATATGTAGCTTTCGTTTTTTAAGAAAAAATGGTATGTAGTGCTAACTTGACACCATACACCTACACTGAGGGAAAAAAATATTAAAATCAAATAGAAACGTAATTGATCTTACTATAAACGTCAACGAAAGTACTGTGTATTGGTAAATATTCAATTCAATTACGCGCATATTAAAATGACCACGTTCGTACTGAAAAAGCATCCGTGAAGTGAATAATCAAGACAAAAACTAAAAAAAAATTTTATTTTCATTTTGCCTGCAGTGGAATTCGAACCCTGACCATATCTGGATATCAACAAATTGTGGCATGCATCTTTGCGCACTCAGCTACACCCAGGCATACAAATTTACTTTCAAATGTTGAATATCCATCAACACCACAGCACGCGATTTGTACGGGTAAACATGTACTCTGTATGTATGTGTGTGTTGTCACCGCTCTCAGAGCGGCGCTCTGCATGCTTGGGGTGCGTATGTACACTCATATATACGCAGATGTGAACAGTTAAATACGTGCGTAATAAATTTTGTATGAAAATATTATTTTTAAATACGAACATTTTTAAACGATAATCAAATATAAAGTATTCATTTTTACTATGCATTATTTCCCTCAGTGTAGTCGATAGAATGGAGATATCGAATATGTTACTATGCCATTAATTGTAGCTTTTAACTTTGTTGTGAAAAGAAAAAAATTTAGCTTTCGTTTTTCTGGAAAAAACTGAGTTGACCCTTTTTCGAACAAAATTTAGTATGTAGTGCTAACTAGACACCATGCTCCACTGACAACAAAATTGAGATATTGAAAAGGTTACAACGGAATTGATTGTAGCTTTTTTATTGTAAATTTGTTGTGGAAAGAAAAAATTTGTAGCCCTCGTTTTTTAATAAAAAAAAATGGTATGTAGCTCTAACTTGACATCATGCACCATTGACGACAGAATTGAGACATTGAAAAGGTTACAAGGGAATTAATTGTAGCTTTTTTGATGTAAATTTGTTGTGGAAAAAAAAATTTGTAGCTCTCGTTTTTTAAGAAAAAATTGTATGTAGTGCTAACTTGACACCATGCATCATTGACAACAAAATTGAGATATTGAAANGCCAGTTATTAAACAAATGAATTTTACCAATTTAAATTTTTTTTAAATTTTACATGTACTAAATTTTTCGTATGCAAAAGTTTCTATAAACTAATAGTAATAGTTACAAAATTCTTTACTCCACTTTACGTATAGGCAAAATAGACCAATAGACCCATGCACGAAAAATACCACTTTTAGTACATTTATAAAAATGTGGCAACCATAACTGAGCGCGACGCACTAAAACCACGTCAAAGTGAGACTGTGTTGGTGTGCCCAGCATTGGTATAAACATACATACCCTGCAAAAAATTGTGCGACTAATCTCTAAAGAGAGTATTCCGAGATTACTCTCTATCGGGTACAGTTGGGCATTAATTAGTCGCAACTAGTCTCATACGGGTATCGNGATAGAATGGAGATATCGAATATGTTACTATGCCATTAATTGTAGCTTTTAACTTTGTTGTGAAAAGAAAAAAATTTAGCTTTCGTTTTTCTGGAAAAAACTGAGTTGACCCTTTTTCGAACAAAATTTAGTATGTAGTGCTAACTAGACACCATGCTCCACTGACAACAAAATTGAGATATTGAAAAGGTTACAACGGAATTGATTGTAGCTTTTTTATTGTAAATTTGTTGTGGAAAGAAAAAATTTGTAGCCCTCGTTTTTTAATAAAAAAA
>NW_016157442.1:266695-267440 GCF_001687245.7 Rhagoletis zephyria
AAAAAATTTGTAGCTCTCGTTTTTTAAGAAAAAATTGTATGTAGTGCTAACTTGACACCATGCATCATTGACAACAAAATTGAGATATTGAAAAGGTTACAACGGAATTGATTGTAGCTTTTTTGTTGTAAATTTGTTGTGGAAAGAAAAAATTTGTAGCTTTCGTTTTNATAGTTACAAAATTCTTTACTCCACTTTACGTATAGGCAAAATAGACCAATAGACCCATGCACGAAAAATACCACTTTTAGTACATTTATAAAAATGTGGCAACCATAACTGAGCGCGACGCACTAAAACCACGTCAAAGTGAGACTGNAGAGCTACAAAAGGAAAGAAAAAATTTGTAGCTCTCGTTTTTGAAGAAATAAAATTAAAACAAAAATTTTAATATACAACGCTTTTATAAATGGACTAAAAAATAGAAAATAATATNAACCACGTCAAAGTGAGACTGTGTTGGTGTGCCCAGCATTGGTATAAACATACATACCCTGCAAAAAATTGTGCGACTAATCTCTAAAGAGAGTATTNTTAATTGTAGCTTTTTTGATGTAAATTCGTTGTGGAAAAAAAAATTTTTAGCTCTCGTTTTTTAAGAAAAAATTGTATGTAGTGCTAACTTGACACCATGCATCATTGACGACAGAATTAAGATATTGAAAATGTTACAACTGAATTAATTGTAGCTGTTTTGTTGTAAATTTGTTGTGGAAAGAAAAAATTTTTAGCCCTCGTTTTTTAA